>NC_087208.1:17794394-17832641 GCF_015104395.2 Macrobrachium nipponense
TTAACTGCTTCCTTATTTGTGATTGTCTCATTATTAGGTCCCTTATATGCATATAGCTTTCTTTCTCTGTCTCCATAATTTATTGATTCAAATTTATCAGAGTTAAATACCATCCTATTTACCTCTGCCCAATCATATACTTTGTTAAGGTCTCTTTGTAGAGCGTTCCTATCTTCATCACAAGTAATTTCTCTACTTATTCTTGTGTCATCTGCGAAACTACTCACTACCGAATCCTTAACATTATTGTCTATGTCTTCAATCATAATAACAAACAGTATTGCAGCTAACACCGTACCTTGCGGCACACCGGATATTACCTTGGCTTCATCCGATTTCTCGTCGTTTGCAATAACTATCTGTTTTCTGTTGTGTAAAAATTCTTTTAACCATCTTCCTACTTTATCCACGATATTGTGTTTTCTAATTTTCTTCGCTAATATATTATGGTCTACTTTATCAAAAGCTTTTGCAAAGTCTAAATAAACCACATCTGTTTCATTTCCGCTTTTCATATTTTTGAATATGTTCTCACGGTGGACTAACAGTTGGGTTTGTGTACTTTTTCCGGGTACGAAACCATGTTGTCCTTTATTAAACAAATTATTTTTTATTAAATGTTTCATAATATTTTTCTTCATTACCCTTTCATACACTTTCATAATATGTGATGTTAGACTCACAGGCCTATAATTACTTGCCTCTAGTCTTGATCCACTTTTGAAAGTAGGGGTAATATATGCTAATTTGTGCTCATCATAAATCTTGCCTGTATCTACACTTTGTCTTAATAATATTGCAAGTGGCTTTGCGATAGAATGAACTACTTTCTTTAACAAAATAGCAGGAATTCCATCAGGCCCTGCAGCAGCTCCATTTTTAATTTCATTAATAGCCTGCACAATATCAGCTTCATTAATATCTATGTCAGCTAAATATTCACTATTTTCATCCCTTACTTCTATATCATTATCTTCATTATCTATTCTAGGGGTGAATTCTCTCTTATATCGTTTCTGCCAGTATGTTGCAAATTTCCTTTTTTTCATTCGTTAATCTCCCTTCCATTCTTAGAGGGCCTATTTCTATTCTTCTTTTATTCATCTTCTTCGCATATGAGTATAATAGTTTGGGATTTTGCTTGATATTTAATAGGGTTTTTTCTTCCAAGTCCCGTTTTTCATTTTCTTTTGATTGTATAATCTTTTGTTCTGCATTTTCTATCTTACTTTTTAGTTCTATAACTTTCCATGCATTTTTTTTTTTGCTAGACCTTTTTTCCACTTTCTGATTTTCTGGAACAAGATCCTTCTGTCTCTTGGTATGCATGACTGATGTTTACTTTTCTTCTTCGGTATATATTTATCCACTATTTTCTCTAATATTTTATATAATATCTCCGTATTTACCTTTATGTCATCACTTACGAAATATTATCCCAATCTTTGTTTAATTCTTCATTTTTTATTTCTGACCCATTTTTATATTTTTATTGTAGAAGTTGTATTTTCCATATCCTTCCCACTTTTTCATTTCTTGCTTATCTCTGTTTTCACTTGCTTTGGAATGGACTGTTAATTCTATGACATTATGGTCTGAAATACTCGCATTATAAACTATTATTTCTTTAACATAATTCATCTCGTTCACAAATACTAGGTCTAAAGTATTTTCCTTTCTTGTTGGCAGGTGATTTATTTGTTGAATGTTGTATTCTAGTAGCATATCTAATAGCTTTTCGAATTGCCTCTTATCTTCTGCACTACTATTACTCTCTTTTTTATATGTATAAGTACATCCACAATCTCCTATTCGTTCTTCCAGTCTATGAAAGGAAAGTTGAAGTCTCCAGATAGGAGAATAGTCCAGTCCTTGTGATTTCTACATATATCATCCAATTTTTCTATTATTAAGTCAAACTCTTTAGTATTAGGAGGTCTATATATTACTATGTTCATTAATTTTTCAGATTCAAATTCTACTGCTATTAGTTCACATTCTGAAGTTACTATATTTCTCATATTTTATTTCCCTTCCGTTTTGTTTTTTGTCTTTCCCAATATATTGCGGTTCCCCCTTGATTCCTATTTTTTCTATCTGATCTATAAGTTTGAAACCCTTTTATTTGATCATCATTCCCAGTCTCTTGGGAATACCAGGTTTCACTTATATTCATTATATCTATTTTCTTTTCAATTTGGGTTAGTTCTTCTAAGTACTCTATTTTTCTTTTTGAGTTACTCGTAACTAAACCCTGCGCATTCATCACTATGATGGTTTGCGTGTTTTCTCCTTCATTTAATATTGGTAATAATAAGGATTTTCCCATGTCTCTTTCCTGTTCTGGTATGTTGTTCTTTTTTTCATTTCCAGAAATTCTGACATTAAAAAATCCAACTTTTCCATAATATTTGTTCTTCCTTCATCATAATTATTCATTTTGTGTCTGAATCTGCAATTTTCTCCATATCTGCAATATCCCCTTGCATAATAAAAACAGTTATTATCTCTTGAGTAGAATCTTGGAGCTGATGCATTGAAATTTTTTGCTGGCACCTGATATTCTTCATTCCTCTCTTTATTTGTTTCTTTCTTATTTTGGATTTTATTGCTTGATTGGTTATTTATTTGGTTATTTTTCATGGCTACAGGGTGCATATATTTACATTTTTTGTCGAACTTACATCCTTTTCCTTCTTTTAGGTTTTTGCATATTTTTGGATGTAGATCTCTGCAATCATCCTCATATCCATCTAAGTATACACATTTACCATATATTTCATAGTTGTGACATACCTTAGGATGTTTGTAGATAAAGAGCCAGGAACAGCTCAAATGAAATTTGGCTCCTAGACGCTATCTTGAAGTTCCTTTGGAAGTTTCTCTCTTTTCACCTTGCTACAGCTCATGTTTTCTGAACATTCCCCCAATTGTGCGGGAATTGAACCCGAGAGGATCTTGCTTTATTTTTCCTACGTGACCTTCATCTCCCGAGCTGTGAAACTTTTTGGATGCTACTTTGGTCTTGGAGCTTTTTGTTCTGTTTCATTATGACGTCTGCTTTGCCTCCTCTCAACGAGTCAGCCTGTTATCCTCTCAATGGGTCAGCCTGTTCTCCTTCTCTCAATGGGTCAGCCTGTTCTCCTTCTCTCAATGGGTCAGCCTGTTCTTCCTCTCTCAACGAGTCAAATTGTTCTCCTCCTCTCAATGGGTCAGCCTGTTCTCCTCCTCTCAACGACTCAGCCTGTTCTCCTCCTCTCAATGGGTCAGCCTGTTCTTCCTCTCTCAACGAGTCAAATTGTTCTCCTCCTCTCAGCGAGTCAGCCTGTTCTCCTCCTCTCAACGAATCAGCCTGTTCTTCCTCTCTCAACGACTCAGCCTGTTCTCCTCCTCTCAGCGAGTCAGCCTGTTCTCCTCCTCTCAATGGGTCAGCCTGGTTTCCGTTCTCTCAACGATTCAGTGTTTTCCTCTCTCAGTGAGTCAGTCTGTTTTCCTTCTCTCAATGAGTCAGTCTATTTTCCTCTCTCAACGACTTAGTCTGTTTTCCTCCTTTCGGTGAGTCAAATTCAGGTTGGTGTCTACATATGTTGACACATTGGATTTTATAATACACATTGACTCGAACACACACACACACACTCACACACATTTCTGCAGTACCCAAAAATTGCATGAGGCCCCAGTAATGTCTTGCCACAATTGCCTCTCTTGTGTTTGCACCATAGAAGGGTTGCTATCACGTAGTAGGAACCCCAGATGGTACAGGAGAGAGGAAGAGTAACATTGCAGTGTCATCTGACCTAACTAACTTCAGGCACCCTTTGATATTTATCCGAAAGCGTATTCAGTGCTGGAGCTGGCAATAGAAGTCCACTTGTCTCTTTCTATATCTATATATATATATATATATATATATATATATATATATTATATATATATATATATGTGTGTGTGTGTGTGGTGTGTGTGTATATATTTATATATATATATATATATATATATATATATAATAAATATATATATATAATATATAGTATATATATCTATATGTGTGTTTGTGTGTGTGTACTATATATATATATATATATATATATATATATATATATACTATATATATATGTACATATATATATATATATATTTATATATATATATATATATATATATTATATATATATATATATATATATATATATATATATATATATATCACGCATTCCTCTTGGTGGGACGGCTCCAGAAGGTGCTACTCTCAGTATTTCGGCAAGTATTTTCGTATGAGCGTGCTAGTCCCATAGTTGAGATGTATTTCCAAGGTACAAAGGTCTTCGGACCTTGTGTATTTCATTGGTGTAACTCATTCCGGGCTGTGCCTCGGAAATGCCGTTTGAGTGAGAGTCATTCAATTCGAGCATTTAACGAAAACGTTATCTATCTTGTTTGTGCCACGGCCTAGACCGTGGTTGGTGCTAGTCCCATGCGCCCTTTATTGTTCAGCTTCTGTAATTGTGTCCCTCTTATCTTAGGGCGTTTAACTGGTCTGCATGTCATCTACTTAGGCCGCAGAGGTTGCCTGGCTCGAGGCTTTTTTGCAGTCCTACGATAGTATTTCTGCTGTTGTAACGTAACTCATAAAATTGGACATAACGGAGTTCACAAAATGGAAATGATAGGTACCCAACAAATATCTGACTTCTCTGGAGTCCCTCGTGCTGTGGAGAACACTAAATACTATTTAGATTTATTTTAATTCTTATGTGTGTTTTACAAATGGACATGATAGCCGATTTGTTGACTCCCTTATTTGACATTTAAATACCCGGTGACCCCCATGAAAAGTCTTAGTTTGAGGAGTTAGCGATTGAACAGAAGTTTTTGTTTACCCTAATGCCCTCCTCTCTCCCCCACCCCTGTTCTCTCCAATTGAGCATAAAGTCGTTTAGCACCTGTCCCCGTCGATGTACTGTGCCTGCACTTGTGTGTGTGTGTGTGTGCAGGCCGGTCTCTACCGAAACAGCGACTTTCACCCGCTGCGTATTGCCTTATCCTAGGGAGGTTCTGTCGCCTGACGATGCTCTTTTCTTGTTTCGAGGTTGATTATAGACGTTCATCCTACACTTTTATATACATCCTACTTCATAGATACAAATTGGTTATAATATATGCTCTTTTCGAGCTTGGGAGAGAGAGGTCATGGTTTCTCTAATCCAGAGTCCAAAGGGAGGGGCAACATGATGTTATTGATCCGAAGCCCGATGGAGGCAGCCAAATGAAGGTAGAGCAACCTGAACATTGGACGTTTATAATAACGAGTAATAACTGCAACGGTACTAATAATCGAGGAAATGAGGCGCAGGAAGCAATGTCCACAGCCTAACAGAAGAGGGAGAGCAACTGTTATCAACTGGAGACAGTAGAGTATATCTGACATCCGTAGAGTTGACATGGGAAGTACTATAAAATTGTAGTTGCGAAGCCACCCGAGATGACAGTGGGGGAGGGGGGGGGCGGCGCTGGTTCTCCTTCCGCTCTAAGAAAGTGGTCGAAATCAACCGCACAATGAAACATGGGAGGAAAGGAGCGCCTGGCGAAAGATAGACTCTCACAAGCACGAGAATATTATTCTATGAACGGAGGAATCAGGCCGATATAAAGAGGTAAGTAAGATGGAAGGAGATTTAACGCCGAACTTGTACATTTTAATCAAGCATAATCCAGGAGCTGGCTGGACAGTAGACAGAAAACTATAAAGAAAGTGTGTGTAGCAGACGTGAAGCATAATGTGCGGGACTTCAAGATTACTAAATGTTTATGAAGACCAATCTAGAAAAATAAAATGGGAGGAATTTTCCCTTCCCTGAGGAGACTCTGCACCTTCTGAAGATAAATCGTGCGTAAATAAACTGAAATAGAGACGGTTTCCCCTTCTAATGGTCCCCGAACTCTGCCACCTACAAACGACTCAATCCTGGCAAGGTAAGCATGCGTGTGATGATCAAACACGTGAAAATTTTTTGCTTTTAAAGTAAGCTAAATCGTAATATGAAAGTGAACAATATTGAGAGAGAGAGAGAGAGAGAGAGAGAGAGAGAGAGACCACAAAACCCAACCGCAACCTTCCTAAAGACTGTGTCAGCCAGAGCATCGAGGCAGATAGGACTCTCAGCTGTGGGTCTCCTCCTCCTCCTTCTTCGAGAGTGTCGTCGACTTTCTCTCGCATTGCCTCAGACCCGTCAGCCGACGTCCTCTGAATGCGAAGAACGGATATGATAATCCCAGGGGTGACAACATCAGTTTGGGTGATGTAAACGCGTCCTCATTAGCTGCATAAGAATACGCGATCACACCCAGACAACAGTCAACGTGGTGGTCACCAAGGTCTAAACAAAAATGATTCTTTAGACCTTGGTGGTCACATCAAGAAACAACGATTCTGATCAGCAGACGACCGCGTGATCAAACCAACAGAACAGTTGAGGCCACGGAGATTAAAGATCAATCCTCTTCACACAGAAATCCTCCCTCGGTATAAGATGCCTTCAGATGGCTTCCTCAAGGGGCGAAGCTGAAGCGAACAAGCGATTTCTCCTCTGCAACGTCGTACATTAACATTCGGTGCTCGTATATGCTAGTAAACGCACGTCATGGAAAATAGATTACGTTACCACCGCCGTCATTACCCGTCTTTTTTTTTTTCGTCAGTCCTGACATCGACTGTAGTATTCACATATGCAGAAACCTGTAAGGGTGTGTTTGACTGGCCATAAAACCTGTAATTAACGTTCTGGACGTGCATATACAATCGTAAATAGGGAGACAGGATTTTTTACTTTTTCAAGTTTGAAAAAATTATTAAAGGAGAATTTCGGTAGAAATCACGTGACCGGCGAAAGACATAAAGCGGTAAAACGCAAAGGCGAGAAAAAAAAAAAAAAAGCCTACGCACATTGCAGATTCCAGTGAATCACTTTTCTGCCAAATCATTTATCACTGCTCAACTTGGCAGACCTCCAGGCACCTGTCAGGTGCAACAGGTCCTTCTTACAGGGTACAAGATGAGTAAAGCACTGCATAACAGATAAATGATAAAAGGAATCGTATCAATATTTACATCAAAATTATTATAGTAAAATCGCACGGGAACAAGTATACTACCACCCACAGCAGAAATAAAATCAGTTAACCACAGGAGGAACAACATACAAACGTTTTTCATCACAAAAACTGAAATGTTCATCTAAACATTTCTTGTGATCCAACATCACAGAACGTCAAACTCTCAGCGGGTTTGTGTCGGGAGAAGGTTTTCTTTGACTGGTCCGCGTAATGTTAGATTTCACGCCATGATGCTGATTTTATCATCATTTTCAAGTTAAACCCGTCATGCAATATGTTCAACAAACCAAAGCAACAAAAATCATAGGTCAAAATGACAAATTGAAATCAGCCAAGAAGCAACCATTTCTATACTTTAGTGCGGAAAAAAAAATCACCACTAAATAGTAATATAGCTGTACCAGTTTGTTAACAGGATTCAAAATAAAAGCAAATTGTCTTCCGAGTGGTATGCATTTTAATGCTATTTATTTCGCCCATTGTGCAGTAAAGGCCGTCATTTCTGACGACATGAGGACAGTGGTCCGTGTATATTATGCAAATCTGTCATTGAAAAGGTGATCGGCTCAGCGCAACTCAAGATTGCCGTTTTCCTTGGCTCATAAAGAATCGTTATGCCAGTCCCACTTATATAGGTACCTCAGATGGTTTTGCTCTAATAAGGCTTGTATGTATCGGTGCTTATTTGCGCGCGTGCACAAGCTCACACACGCAAACATATATGTGTTGTAGGAAGCCCACTCAAATTTTATTTCTCTTTCTGAAAGAGGGAGAGAATCTACTTTTCGGAAGCTTCAATAAAAATGTTCAATTTCTCCAAATTTTTGTCGGCTTCTACAGCATAATATTCTGCTTTACTGATCCGGTGTTTATAACTTTGCTATATATATATATATATATATATATATATATATATATATATATATATATATATATATATGTGTGTGTTGTGTGTTTGTGTGTGTGTGTGTGTTGTATATATATACATATATTGTGTGTGAATTTTTATCACATCACCGTGATTCATTTACACGCATTAAGTTACAAATGTCCTATAATATCCAATTCGCTCTACCTCGGAAGGGGAATTTTTCAATTGATAATGATTTCGTCCTTTCCGAGATAGAGCGAATTATATATTAAAAGAACATTTGTAGCTTAATGCATTATATGTATGGTATATCTCTATATATCTTATATATATATAGTATGCTTATATATAATATACATATATGTATGAATAACTTTATCACGAAGTATATAAAACGTGATGCTATGTATAAATAAAGGTTTTTTGCCACGAAGGAAAACAGGACCGAAAGTACTTGGCTATCTCGCTTTTTCATTTTTTCCTTCGTGGCAAAAAACCTTTATATATATATATATATATATATATAGTATATCTATATATATAGATATATATATAAATATATATATATATATATATATATATATATATATATATATAGTATATATATATATATATATATATATGAATGTCTTTTACTGTAATACAACAGTATGATATGAAGATAAAAGTCCCTTAAAGCACCATTTGAAAGTTACAGCCATATATTTCGAGCACTTCCTTCTGTGCTCCTGATCACTAGTAAAATATGGACACAGGATGTCTTACAAGAGTATATGTTTTCCTACATATTAGGGACAAAGGCCACACTATGAACTGAAGTGGGGCAGAGCTGGATTTCAAAAGTTGTTGTTCGTAAAAAAGGAATATGCAGGAATCTGCTATCATCAATCAAACCAGCAATATGAACCTGTCAGGAGGAAACTGGAAATCGGATGACATCGACGAGTTAAACCTTAGGCCTCTTCCCAAGCAGGTGTTCCACAACATCCGACCACCGGACGAGTTGTCAGACGGGTATAGCTTAATTCCCATCCTTCCTGAGTCACCAATAGACATCCTATGTTCATATTTCACCCGTGATTAGGAGCGCAGAAGTGCTCGAAATATATATATATATATATATATATATATATATATATAATATATATTATATATATATATATATATATATATATATATATATATATATATATATATATATATGTTCTGTTACAATGTTCTGTTACAACAGAATTCCATCTAATAAAAGAGGGAGACAGCAGTCTCTGAAATGTAGTACTTTTCTCTCTATATTTTGGTGTTTTTATGGGCTCCTTTTATTAGTATATATATATATATATATATATATATATATCTATATATATATATATATATATATATGTATATTATATATATATATATATATATACATAGCAAAGTTATAAGTTTGCCTTAGTAAAGGGTCGGAACAAGACCGAAAGTACTCGGCTATCTCGCTTTTTCATTTTTTCCTTCGTGGCAAAAACCTTTATTTATACATAGCATCACGTTTTATATACTTCGTGATCAAGTTATTCATATATATATATATTATATATATATATATATATATATATATATATATATGTGTGTGTGTGTGTGTGTGTGTGTGTCTATGTGCGTTTGTGTATATATATATATATATATATATATATATATATATATATATATATATGGTGTGGTTAGAAATTGATTGTTCTCCCCAGTCCTTATTAGTGAGGTATGTACCTGATAGTCGGTCGTGGCAGGGCTCAGCCGGGACTAAGAGAAAAAGATCATGGTCCTTGCTACCTCATCCTAAGAAATTTGCTCAGAACTACAAGGCCAACACCTTAAGGGAGCGGGGGAAGAAACGCGAGTGACCAAAATATATATATGATTATCTATCTATATATCATATAATATATATATATATATATATATATATATATATATATATATCGAGCTACAATGTCCTTTAATATCTAATTCGCTCTACCTCGGAATTAATATATTTTCATATATGCTTAACCGAAGGGGAATTTTTCCTCGATAATAGATTTTATTATCGAGGAAAAATTCCCCTTCGGTTAAGCATATATGAAAATATATTAAATTCCGTGGTAGAGCTAATTAGATATTAAAGGACATTGTAGCTCGATATATGTATATGAATCACGGTAATGTGATATGACTTATATATATGTGTTGTATATATATATATATATATATATATATATAATGATAATTCACTACTTGATAAGGGTGGGAGTCAGTCCTCCAAATATAGTCCTTAGCTTTTAATCAATGTTTAAAGGGGCCTTTTTTACTTGAGACGTATCCTGTTTTCGCAAGAATTTATTTACATACACACACACGTGTATATGTATGTATATATATATATATATATATATATATATATATATATATATATATATATATATATATATATATTATATTACTGCTCGAAAGTCGTACATTATTTGTTTCTCTATTGTGTGGTATCGAAGGTATCGAAAATCCTCGTTGTAAACGGTGAAAGTTGCTGTTAATGGACATTCATGTGACCGACGCTCGAAAAAAATAAAAACAAGAAAAAAAAAAGAAGACATTGGTGGTGTGCTGTTGCACACAAACTGTGCGTAAAAAGTGTTCCTTATCAGTTGCTCAGGTTTAGGAACCGAGAGACAATGAGCGAGCGTCTGTCGTGCGCTGAGGACCGGTGTTCATCTGCGTTGTTTCTTGTGTGGTTGGGGACGAAGCGAGAAGTGAAGGAGGAGTGGACGGAGGGAAGGAAGCCTTGGAACGAACGCCTCCAGCCTCAGCCTCCAGGGCGAATATGACCGCGACGAAAACCTCGTTCTCGAAATAAGGTTTCCTCGCTCTTAATATTGGGCGGCGTATTTCCTATTCGACGGGCCGGTATTTTGTATGAAATGCGTCGTTGTTTCACGAGAGTCAGTCACTTCACAGAGGCTATCGTTCTTGAAAGGAAGTATTTTTTTAAAATCTTGTATTTTACGATCCCATGTTTTTTTAAAGTGAATTATTCCTATTGATGCAAAATCTCTTGAAGTTTCAAGACAGCAGACGAAATGACAAGAACGAGCACCACCGAAACATCGAGGAGAAATTCAGGAAACTTTTATTATCATGAGAGCATCGCGCGGCAATCCGAGTTTATTGCCTTCCAAAAAAAAAAAAAAAAAAAAAAAAAAAAAAAAAAAAAAATAGATAAGTCTGCAGTTGTCTGTACCCAATAAAGTAGACCAACAGAACCAGCGACAGGTGCATATATATTTTTTTTTAAGAATAAGCACTTATTAAACAGGAAAAGCTTTTTTGGGTTTTATTATGATAGAGATAGGGCAATGAAGAGTAATATTAGAGAGTAACACTGTAAGAGAAGAATAACAATATTTAAACATATACTATATATATATATATATATATATATATATATATATAATATATACACATATATATACATATATATATATATATATATATATATATATATATATATATATATATATATATATATGACTCATATTGGGACTGGATCCTGGTCTTTCAAATGGACACCAGGGCGTTACCAGTTCATTTGTACAGACCATAAAAGAAGTTGGAACGTAAGTACTCCGTACCTGGGGTGTTTCCAAGGCAGGCAGGCTGCCGTGAATTTTGCCCAACTTCGAATGAAATTTTACCAGTTGATACGCTGCTGGGATGGGAAATTTGATGAGATTCCCTGGGAAAAACCCCACGTACAAAGCACTTAGGCCCCAACTTCTTTCATGGCTTGTGTGGGTGAATCGAAGACGCCCTGACTTCTCATTTGAAAGTGCGCGGTTCGGCCCCGATGCAGTCAGAAATTTATTTATGGTAAACACGTGTTAATTTGTTCATTATATCCTTATATATATATATATATATATATATATATATATATATATATATATATATATATTATAGATAAATATATATATATTTATATATATATGTGGTGTGTGTGTGGAGCCACTAAGGTCGTTGAATACTCAGTTCATTATACCTCACGAATAACTTAACATCAAAGGGTAATACATTTGATAAGTGCTTCTACCTACCCTGCCCAGGATTCGAACGGGCAGGAGTACTCGCCATTTGTCATTTTTCTTTTGGGTGTGAGTTATTCCCAAGGTATAGTGAATTGAAAATTCAACGATGCTTGCTGTTTTAAATTTGTGAATATTTCAAAATCGAGAGCGTATAAGAGACACAGTCACACGCACGCACACACAAACATATATAAATAATATATATATATATATATATATATATATATATATATATATATATATATATGTATGTATATATATAATGTATGGATCCATATATGTATATAGATGTGTATATATATTCTATTATATATATATATCTATATATATATAATATATTATATATATATATGTGTGTGTGTGTGTGTGTGTGTATATATCTATCTGTCTATATGTGGGCTATAATTCTATATTTAATATATTATAATATGTATCTATTAATCTATATATATATATATATATGTATCTATTATATATATATATACTATATATATATATAAATGGTATGTATGCATATACATATGTGTATATATATAGTATGATATGTATATATATATATATATATATATATATATATATATATTTATATATAGTATCTATATGTATAACTGAATCACGAAAGTTAGGAACGTGATAAATCAATAAATAAAGGTATGCGGATACTCCGTTGTTTATTTTCCCTTCGTGGCATATACCTTTATTTATGTGTAATATTTATATATATATATATATTATATATATATATCATATATATATATATATATATTGTGACGAAGTGCCAGGTATCTGGTTACTACACTTACCATTCATTAATTGTTACCTCACAAAAGCCAGACACCAGGTACTAAACGACTGAATACTCTAAAGGCAACAGTGATCCTTTAACAACTTACCAGTATTGCAGAAAATCAGACTAAGTTCATCAAAACAGGTGTAAGGTAATCTTGTAAGTAATTAAATTAATCAAAGGGCATCACTCCATCAACAACTTTAAAAGTCTAAGTATTTCCCTGATTTCAGAAGCCTAAGTACTTCCCTGGTTCTAAGTCACTTCAAGTTAATTGAAGGAAAACAGATCAAATACCACTCTATGTTTCTACCTAACATCAATATAATCAAATGCAAATATACTGGTTAGAAATGAAAACACTTATAAAAATTTTAAATACAAAAATTTATTATTAAACTCAAAATTTATAAGTGAAATTTACAATATCAGGGAAAATTACTGTTGCTTGAAAACAAAGTAAAGTTTAATTAATTCTTGAATCAAATTAAGTAAAATTAAATCAAAATTAATTTATCAAAAAATTCAAGAAAATTAATTCAATTGAAATTCAAAAGTGTTAGGCAATAATTGAAATTGGGAAATTAATTCACAAGTGCTAGACAATAATAAAACTTGAAAAGAATTCTAAGTAAATGCAAATTAATTCACAAGTATTAAATTTAATTAAATGTGCAACGATTAATTAATGAAAATAACTAAGTCAATTAAATTGTGAATGCAAATGAAAATACAGAAAATATCAAAATTTGGAAAATATCAAAATTGCAAAAAGTATTAATCACACAGAATATGAAATAAAAAGACACACTTCAATAAGAAAATGGATAAATGCACAAAACATAAACACTTCAATTGGAACAAACACAAAACACAAAAATTTGCAATGTGCAAAAATGTAAATAGTTTCACTCAAACCACTGTAACTATTAGTTATCATTTCTTTAAACCATCGTAACCAATAGTTATTAGTTATTAGTGCAACTAATAAAAACATAACACACTTTACCTTTTTGGTATACCAATTTCTTTCTTTCTTTGCTGAGGGCTTGTTTCACACTTTCACAAAACCAGGCGCTGTTACACAACAATGTTTGTTCAGATTCCACAAAAACACTAAATAACACTAAATAAACTCTAAGAAATATCAAATCTGAGATTTACAAGTTACGAGTGACCATTCAATAAGTACAAAATCGTTATGTTACTTTAAAATCAAAAGTGCTATGCGATGGAAAGAGAGAGAGAGAGAGAGAGAGAGAGAGAGAGAGAGAGAGAGAGAGAGAGAGAGAGATCTGAACGCCTCGAGTATCTAAGATGTAATGAATTCTCTTCCTTTCGGAAGCTGGACAGAGGATCTGGCACAAAACGTTTTGGGACACAATTCTTTCAAGAAGCTTCAAAATCTTACGCAACTTTACAAAGAAATGTGAAATGTGCATGTGGCACTCGGCAAAGACATACGCGTACGAGACGATTCTGCTCAACAGACACGTACCCGACTCGATTGATCGAAGCTGAAGTCCCTTATCATACTTGATGACAGAATCCCAAAACACAATGAAGACTCGGGGTCTCTAATCAAATGTGCTGACAGATTAGGAAAGCAAACGGAGATCTCGGAGTTCCTCTAATCTCGAGGAGATGAAAAGTTACTGAAACAATTCTAACTTTGAACGGACAAAGATATTCTCTCTCTTTCTACATTCTACGTTATATATTCTTTTTATATATTATGTTATGCAAAATCTGAACACAAATTTAAAACATCCTATCTCTAAGCTATCTAGGAATGTGAACAAATGTTGCAAATTCAATTCTAACATTTTATACAGTCAAAGAGGGGATATATGCATTTTGAAGGTAGCAATATATAATAATATATATATATATATATATATATATATATATATATATATATATATATATATAGTGTGTGTGTGTGTGTGTGTGTGTGTGCGTATTAAGCTACAAATGCCCTTTAATATCCAATTTGCTCTACCTCAGAATAATATATTTTCATATATGTTAACTAAAGGGGAATTTTATTTGATAATAATTTCTTACATATATAATATTATATATATATATTATATATAAATATATACACACATATATATATATATATATATATATATATATATATAATATATACAATATATATATAATCTTATGTTAATGCCATTGCAAAGTGTAACTTCCCATCAGTATCTGTTTGTTGTAAAATGAACGTTGTATGTTCAGACTCCATTTTAAGATGAACTTAGAATTAATGTTATGATTAACATTAATCTTTAGTCGTGCATTTTGACCTGCCCGTATGTTCTGCTATGCTTAGTTGTCAATAAACAATTAGGGCATGTTGAAAAAATAAGCGATAAGTCCAGCAAGAGTTTCACTCTGTTCATCTTGTTGTGAGAAAACTTGTCATCGCGAGGAGCCTCATGACTGTGTTATTATATATTATTATTTTGCCAGTCTTTGTCTAAACCATGTGACCAATTGCACAATGTTTCGTCATAGCTTCTAGATTGTTTTGTGGCTTCATCAAAACGTTAAACTTAAGAATGACCAGAAGCAACGTCACTATGTTACGTCAGGAATACATATTCTTCCATTCATTTTTAGTAATTAGAAATTTTTTTTTATTATGAAACTGTTTGATATTACTGATAAATTAACTCTTATCTCTCTCGATTTGTCAAAGAAGAATTTGTTGAATTGTAAGTAATTTCACTGAAAAATGAAATGAGTACCTAGATCCCAAAACTGCTGTGATGTCACCGTTCGCTTGCAGCAATCATTTAAAATAATTTCTTTCATGTTAAAAGGTTTTTATGTTCTGAAATCGTGTACTATTGATAGTTATTAATAGTTGTAACCATTCTCATTCCCTCTCATCTGAAAAGGGGAATATATTAAGAGTTTTGCAGAAAACCTGGCCCTAAAATGTTGATCAGTAGTTCCCTTAGAAGAGCGGGTCATTCTGATATTAGAGACAACTTGCGTTGGTTGTTTTCCTTAGCCTTGGAACGGTTTCGAACAGGTTCAGTGTTTACACTCTTTCTATCATATCTCTCTCATCGACCAAGGGCAAATTTGATTTTTACATGAACGTAAAGATTTTTTACGTACATGGTAACTCGTAACTTTTAGATTTATTTAATTTCTTAATAGCATAGTGGTTATTTATGAAATCTGAATAGACGGTATAAATGTGTTTTTGCAACAGCGCCTGTGAAAGATTATAGTGAATTAGGAAGCTGCAGCAAAAAAGGAAAAACGGGTACCAGGAAATGTATTATTACAAATTTTAAGTGCACTGAAAAAAATAGTTAAAGTGTTTAGGTAGAATTATTTCATTTTTTGCACATTGCAAATTCTTGTGTTCTGTATAAAGTTCTTTTGAAGTTTTTAGTTTATGTTCTGTGTTTCTTAGTGTTTTTGCATTTTTGGTACTTTTCAACATTTTTGTGTTTACATTTTTTTTTTTTTTGCATTTCTTAGTGTTTTAACATTGCAAACTTTATTTGATTTAACACCCGTGAATTAATTTACATTTTCTTTCAAATGATAATTATTGCTTAAAAGTTTAAATTTTGATTGAATAATTTAATTTCTTGATACATTAATTTTGATTTAGTTTTGTTTACTAGTTAATTCTAGAATTAATTAAACTTTGTGTTGTTTTCAAGTAATAGTAAATTTCCCTGAGATTGTGAATTTCACTTATAAATTTTGATATTAGAAATGAATTTTTTGTATTTAAACTTTTCATTGCAGCATTTTATTCATTGACCGCCACGAATAGGATTTTATTTAGGCAGAAATATAGAGTGGTCATTGTGGTGTTTTCCTTCAGTTTCCTTGAAGTGAGATAGATAGAACCAGGGAAATCATTCGAATTTTAAAGTTGTCGTTGGAGTGATGCCCTTTAATTAATTTAATCTCATATAAGATTACCTCACACCTGTTTTCTCTGTGATGAAGGCTCGGGTGTCTGGCTGTTGTGAGGTAACTATTTTTTCGTTGGTAAATGTAATGACCAGATATTTGGGCACTTAGTCACAATATATATATTAAGTGTAACCATTAATGGACAATCTCTGTATAAATAAAAATAAAAATGACAGCATACTGATAAAAGAGCTCGAGAAATGTAGACGTATGAAGGAATGGGAAGGATGGTTAGTTTAAGGGCAGCATCGGAGCCACTTGGATCGAGGTGGTTTGGTCATATTGTAGGAATGGGAGTGAATCGGTTGGTGACATGGGTGCCAGCAATATTTTCCAAGAGGGGGCAAAATATATATATATATATATATATACATATATATATATATATATATATATATATATATATATATATATATATATATATATATACAGACATTATATGCAGTGGAACTGCGATGCCAATAATTTCAGTGAAGCAAGATGCGATAAAGAAAAATTAGAACGTTACATTGATTTTTTTTTTCAATAGTTCCATATACTGTTCAGCTGCATTCAAATATTTCAGGAAAGAACAACGCAGTTATAGCTATACTGTACACAAATATTATACAATACATAATGATAGCTTTCATTTACTTAAACTGAAAGAATATATTGTAAAATGGAGGGAAAACAAAGTGATGTAGTTAAATGGAATCGATGTAATATATAAGTTATTTCAGTGCCCCCTCTTGCCCATATGTGCGGGCACCCATGGTTGGTGGAATAGGAACCTAATTCGGGAGCGTTAACGAGTAATAGACTTCAGTTTTAAAAAGAACCGGCTTGGCGGCGTAATAGAGACAAGAGAGCCGAATCAAGGTATATAACCGAATGACCTTGGTATCCAGGAAGCGCAAGAGTGCCCGCAGTAACAAGTATAAAGATGGATTGCTCAGTAGATGTATGGGGCTTGACGTACTGCTTGTAGGCGTCTTTCTACGGGCTGCTCTATTAGCAAGAGTCTGTGCTGCCATAAGGCCAGCTTAATCAAGAACAACAACAGGAGTCTGTGTTGGTTGACGATGCCACTGTGAAGGCAATATTCCTTCTTCTTCTTCTTCTTTTCTGTTTGACACACGGAATCATTTTGGTTCTCTAATTGATGGGTGGATGTGGCAATGTTGTGGAAACTGATTTATAATTATAACCTTTATATCCAGTGGCAGGAGACAATGATATCTTGTTGCCACAAGATGTTCATTTTGATAGTTGTGTAAATCTACATGAAAACTTCGTATTTACAAATGCAAATTTTTAATAAAAAGACACACCTTGCACATTCATATGGCTAGTTTTATTGCTGTAACAAAGTGAAGTCCTCTCGCATATATTTAGCACACACAAACACACACAAAAACCAGACAATGATACATTGTGGCATTCGTCAGAATTAATTATTCAAGACAGGTTAGATTCCTTCGCGAATGTAGCATAGTGGACCTGTATACCCTCGCAACTGACGCGTGAATATTGATAAAAAATAAACCATTTTAACTGCACAGTAAATTGCCGAGAAGATTGAACGGAGAGAGATGATCAATCCTAAATGTTTACGTATCCTATATATCCACAAAACGAAGGATGTTTTCGCAGTTACGGCGTTGCAATTAATCAATTTTAAAAGTGACAACCATCGCAAATTCTAGTGGTCTTATACCAACAATATACTATACTGGACAGGATGTGTATGTGTGTGTGTGTGTGTGTGTGTGAGTGTTTTCCAGCCGACGCGTTTCGCCCGTCCGAGTGCTCGCCGTAATTCCTGTCCTCCGCTGTATACCATGTCGAGCACAAGGTATATAGAATAACCTTGGTCGAGCATAGCAACTGCCACTGAAATGCATCCACGTGTAGAGGAAAAAAATAAACTGAGATAAAGAGCTGAATTTGTTTTCATTCCTTTTTATATCGTGCGGATGATTTTTCCGCCAGTAGCACTCGGAGTTCAGTACCGCGAAATGTACAGCAACGAAAGAGCAAATTGAATCATTTTCTTAGCATAGGCGCCATTTCCTTTTGTAGCAATCGTCGTTTCTGTCTAGTACGGCTAGGGTATAGTGTACTGTTAAAAACAGCTCTTTGATGTTGTATGTGGTTTTTAGAAAGAATTTGGATCGATATATTCGCTACACAACCGAGAAATTTGGTCTTTTTTTACCCTAAAAATGTGCACGAGACAAATCAATACGAGAGTACCTATACTGAGGACGAGAGATTCGTTGTGACCTCTGTGGACCCTGTGATCGTCTTGTACTTAACAAAGCCCAACGGTTGTCCTGTTTGCTTCACCCAACATGAATTGATCAGGACTTCAGTGAGGAGGAATTTGTCGACTTATGCTATTTAGCTAGTCTAACGGTAACCCCTGAGAAATACCGTGACAAGAAAGCCATTGGTTTGGTCGGAAGTACTTCAGAAAGGTTCCATAATTACTGAGAAAAAACTGCTAAAATTGATCTTCCATGAAAAAAAAAAAACTTCAGCTACATGGAAGTGGGTTTGTTTGTGCACGAGCCAAAGTAAGATGGTAATTTATTCATACTCTGCGAGGATTCTTCTGCTGCTGTTTACTATGGCTTTAGGAATTTTGTGTTGATATTTGTCGAAACATCGGCCTTTCCATATTTGTCATTTGAGAGGCTGATTGAGAGGCAGCCCAGGGCTCTTATCAGGCGCAAGGCCGAATAAATGAGAGAAGAAAGGAAGGAAAATTAGGGAAAATGTGGACACTTATAAGTATGGAAACGTCTCTGCCAGAAAATGACCTTTTGTGTCGATGAATTAAAACTGATTACGAAGTAGAACTGTGTCAGTAACTGAATCCTGTCTCAAGAGGATGGTACTGCGATGGGAAGGAAATGAGAGCAAAGAATTTTTACTTTGTTATGGGTATTGAATCTTAGGATGATGAACCTAACTCCATACCCAAGACCCAAATGGCACTTTGCTTTGAACAAAACAACCCAGTGAGCAGAATGCCGGCTGCGCTTGTCATGGTCATGTTACTACGGCACATTGCGTGTGTATGCATGTGTATGCGTGTGCATATCTGCTGCGATATCTGTCAGCTACCGTCATTCTTAAGAATGCCTTTAATTAAGAACTCGGATGCAGCAAACATAGAAACGTGTCAGACTTAAAGCCAGCACGAAAATGCTAATTTCATACTCGAATCGACTTGATTCGTCCTTGGCTTTTACCTTCCCGCTCACATTCCGCAACAAAGGTGCAGTGAACCATTGGATGCTATTTACGGTTTGCTCCAGAAGCAAGAGTCCGTGTTGACACAAGGCCAGCGCAGTCTATCAGCACACTTTATTCTATCATTCATACTGAGGAGAATATAAAGGTGTAGCATAACAAAACTGTAATCAGCGATGTATTGCAAATGTTGCAGTGCTGTGTTTTATCTGCCTTCCTTCCAGCGCCAAGAGTAGATCAGAAGAAAATCAATAGAAAGGTAGAAAGTGTTGGCCATGACATTATGATGAAGCAGCACACACACACACACACATATCATATTTACAACGAATTATATGTGATTTCTACATCTATTCGAATGTGCCTTGTTTTGTCGATATCCTGTCAAAATCGGGCTCTGTACAATAGAACGAAATCAAACTTTCTTTTCCTTGATAATAGCCGATTGTTCTAATAACGTGAATATATATATATATGGATATATATATATATATATATATATATATATATATATATATAGGTATATACACACACACACACATATATATATATATATATATATATATATATATATATATATATATATATATATATATATATATATAATATATATGTGTATATATATGTATATATATATATATATATATACATACACACACACACACACACACACACACATATATATATATATATATATATATATATATATATATATATATATATATATATTCAGTTGCATTCCACATACAAAATGAAAAGAGTTTTTCTCAGAAAATGCCCAACTCTTTCATAGGAAATACAATTGAATTTACATATATTCTTGTCTAAGAAGATTAACACACACACACACACACACACACACACACACACACACACACACACACACATATATATATATATATATATATATATATATATATATATACGTATATATACATATATATAGATATATGTATGTATAATATATATGTATATATATATATATATATATATATATTATATATATATATTATTATAATTATGTATATATATATATATATATATATATATATATATACTGTATATATGTATATGTATATATATATATAGTATATATATATTATATTATATATTATATATTATAATATATATATATTATAATATATAATATATATAGGCTATGCAGGTATATCAAACACAACCATTCAGGAAACCGCAGACAACCACATCAGAAGGAAGAATATTTATTAGAGATGTTTCGCACATACAATGTGCATCTTCAGTCTGTTGAGAGATAAAAGCACATACATATTAACATCAAATAAAAGCAGGATTCGTAATATAATAAGTACAAATTAATACAAGACTAAAATTAACTTAAAATTTACAGAAAGGACAAGTAAAACCAAGGAGTAAAAAGTACAAATAAAAAAAAAAAGAAATGCCAAGGCGCAACCAACCGTTAATTGAGAAGGAAGGAGGTAGAATGACTAGACTTGGGTAAGAAGTTCAAAAGTTGACTATGCCAGATAAAGCAGAGAAGATGAAACTCCACTATTCAATGAGGGAACAAGACGTTTAATATACAATGACTCTAGAGTAGTTAGGTAATCAGTCTTTAACTGAACCTAAAATAGAGAAGTGTTGTTTCTTCTCATCTATCTTACAATTGATAGCAAGATTTTTTATGTTTGAGTGTTCAGGCCTACTTAATTTTTGACCCGTCCTAAAACTAAAGCCCATGTGAATACAGTATCTCATTTGCAGCAGCCTCCTAAATGATCCAACGTAAACTCCGGAATATCACGGGCACATAAATTTGTATACTACATTGGATCGCATGAACTGCTGCAGACGATCTTTGAAGCAGAAAAAAAGAGCCTATTTTGCTTGGGTTGTTTGATATAAGTTTTATATTTAGACAGGGAATTTCACTTTCAATAATTCTAGTTAGGTGTTGTGAAAATTTGCTATTGTATATATATGGTATGGAGGCATACATTAGATTCTTTTGTACGTCTATCATTGGAGTGGATGGTTTAAAATAACTAGAGTATGGTGAACTCTTTATGGCCAGTTTTGACGTGGAGTCGTTGTTTATCAATTGTAAGATAGAGGTGAAGAAACAACACTTAAAACTGACTACCTAACCACTCTAGAGTCATTGTATATTAAACATTTTGTTCCCTCATTGAATAGTGGAGTTTCATCTTCTCCGCTTTATCTGGCATAGTCAACTTTTTAACTTCTTGCCCAAGTCTAGTCATTATACCTCCTTCCTTCTTGGTTTTACTTGTCGTCCTTTCTGTAAATTTTAAGTTAATTTTAGTCTTGTATTAATTTTTACTTGTTATATTAAGAATTCTGCTTTTGTTTGATGTTAATATGTGTGTTTTTATATCTCAACAGACTGAAGATGCACATTGTATGTGCGAAACGTCTCTAATAAATGTTCTTCCTTCTGATGTGGTTGTCTGCGGTTTCCTGAATGGTTGTGTTTGATATACCTGCATAGCCAATATATATAATATATATATATATATATATATATAATATATATATATATTATAGAATAATATATATAGAGAGGAGAGAGAAGAGAGAGATGATGAGGCCGAGAGAGATGAGAGACGAGAGAGGACGGAGAGACTCCACTGCCACATTCATCCATTCCTTTAACTGTTGGAGTTCGTTAGGATGGACACTCGCAGATAACTTCAACAGCATTAGCTGTTTCTAAGACGGCACAGAAAGCTCATATCGCTCCTCTTCGGTGTCAAGCCCAGCTGCAGTTCCGCTTCCCACATCCTGCAGCGATCTCTTAGCTTCCATCTCCCTCCTCTCGGGACGGTGGCCATGATTTGACACCCTTTTCAGCAACCTAAAGTCTTCCAGTCGCTCCACAAGACCAAACCACCTCAAAACATTCTAATCCCCCTTTCAGTTAAACTAACCTATTTACCGCATCTACCTTGTAGCCCTTCATCCTGCATCCTTTGAATACTTCGTCCTCCACTTTTACTATACAGGCAATTCTTTTCAGTGTCATCCACTTTCTATTTTTTATTCATTTTGCATCTGTAAAGAAAAATGACTCAATTCCTAGAACTTATAAAAACTTTTCCACGGACACTCGTAAATTCGTAATATGGTCCTACCGACTACTTGCAGACTGTCGATCCAGCCTGCGTTACAAATTTTTGCATTTCACTTCCATCATCTTTACATTTGCTCCCAAATAACTTTACCTATCAGTAACTTCTGTTCTTTCCAACGTCCTTACAAACATTCTTTCCTACACATTCCTGACCTCTGTTCACCGTCTGTATTAACATTTACCTCCAGCGTTCTCCTACGACGTTCACAGTTGCTTGTCCTATCTTATCTCTCACATCCACACTTTTGTTTGCCATTTTTACGATCTCTCGTATCATTTCATTCATGAAAAAACTAAATATTCATGGAGATGTAACACACTCTCCTGTGAAACCTTCATACTGTAACACAAGCTCTTGCCTTGTCATATTATAAAAATAATATTTTAAAAAATTATTGTTGAAAAGGGAGAAAGGAGGCAGAGGAAAAGCATTGGAGGGAGTATAGTTAGATTTTCATGATCTAGGAAAATAAGACAGAGGAAACTTAATATTAAACAATTAGTGTGGGTATTTAAGCAAAGATAAATTGTGTTTAGTGAAATAGGTGTAAGGGAAGTTTTTTAGTTCATCGACGATGATAAAATTGATGGGGGTGTTGCTTTCAGTCTGTTGACCATATGTGATGCGGAAAATGGTGTTATAAGAATATTATAAAAACTTCCTGTAATTGATTGAATTCCTTAATAGAAAATAGAGTGTCTAGACGGGAGACTGACTTGACTTGTTGAGATAGTCTCAGACAAGGGAAGTTTTGCTATTTTATACTTGTTTCTTCACGTTTTTTGGTACGGGAGAAAGTGCAATTGTTGAAATGAAAAAACGTTTCTTGCATTTGACCTTTGACCTGACCTCACGACCTTGCTCTCTACGCCATTTGCTTTATAAGCTTTCCAGAGATACCACTCAAACACGGGGGCATTTCCACAAAACAAGTGACCCCTCCCTGGCTCTTGGACTAATAGCACCAATTCACTAGGAGCAACAGTCAGTATGAAATTGTTCCTCATGGTAAAATATTGGTTGTGGTTGGACCCTCCCTAGACAAGCTGTGTACGTCATATCTAGGGTGCCATATACACGCAATATTTTTAAAGAATTCTTCCGGTTTCTGTGGATGGCGTCATTCGAGTATAAGTAGAGAACTGGATGACGGAATTTCGCATCACTGGAAGCAGAAAGGATCACGAACAAGGAAGCATGAGAGAGTTTGTAGGTACCGGATAGACGCGATTTGTACAGTGAGGTTGTGAAAGACGGTGAGCCACTGATGAGCTATATCAATTAGAGATATCGTGGAAGTTTTTAGCACGAGAGTTTGAGGGATAAATAAGACACTGGATGTCGTCATGCTCTTCTCTCATACCTATATGGGAGATTGCTCATGGGTGAAAATGTCATTGAAGACTTCAAAATGGATGACATCAACCCTCAGCTTTTCAAACTGAGTTCTGTATTGATTTTTTTTTTTTTTTGGAGCACTTAAGCTGGGATTATATTCTAAGTATTCCGTTTCCTTCGTGTTTGATCTCTGTTATCTTTCATTTAATGTTGTCTTTTCTCTCTTTGATAGAAGAGCATTGCTCCACAAGATAAGAGAGAGAGAGAAAGAGAATAATTTATTCTAGCTCCATTCATATGTCACTCAGTCGACTCGACGTGAATCGACATAGCCAAGACAAACAAGGGTCCTTGTTACTGCAGTTCTCTGGACCTTTGTTGGCGTAGTGGTTGGCCGTTGCGCGCTGCGCGGTTCCTTCCTCACCGTAGACCCCAGCCGGCCAACTTGGGCAAGGTCCAGCAAAGTAGGACTGTGAACTACCACTGCCTCGCTGGGAGATGGCTTCTGCCTGCCATGCCATCTATCTTGTTGGTGCAGGGCTCTCCCCCCCTTACCGGTACCCTGGTTCTGGGAGAGACCGTGGAGGGTGGGGGGTCTACGATACGGGTGCTGCTTAGGCGTGACCGGTCCGGTGACTAGCGCTTTTGTCGGTTCCCATGAGATTGGTTTAGCTAACTCTAATTATACATATACATGCATACATACATACATACATATATATATATATATATATATTATATATATATATATATATATAATATATATATAAGCGAATACCACAGGAGAATGACAGGCAGAAGTCACTTGTGTCTACTGTGATTTTTAAGCATACAATATATATATATATATATTATATATATATATATATATATATATATATATATATATATATATGTGTGTGTGTGTGTGTGTGTGTGTGTGTTGTGTGTGCGCGTAAATAAATTCTTCTGTTAAAACAAGTTACGTCTGAAGTATAGAAGACCCATTAAAACACTTCGTGAAAGCTTGATAAGGGTGGTAGTCTGACCACCGAAATATACTCTGTAGCTTTAAAAAACCAAACGTATTAATGGGCCTTTTATACTATATATATATATATATATATATATATATATATATATATATACTTCTTCGTTTTAAAGTGGGAACATTTTGATTAAATGATGCACCACCAACTGCCCTTCTGACGCCACCCTCCCCCATCCCCCAAAGAGAAAGGGAGCCTACGGACTTTTCCTAGTTTCGTTATTCAAGGTTGAGTTTTTCTCTCGTTTTGTGATTAAAACCATCAAGTTATTTTTCTTCCTTATAATAATGGAAGTATTTGCGTTGAAACATTTTGAGTACCAGTGTTGTCAGAATCTTGTGAACGTATTATGGATTCAGACGTTCGCTTTGGTCTTCAATATCAGTGGCCGATGTAGAAATCTTTCGCTGGGGAGACCACTTAGATTTTATATATATATATATATATATATATATATATATATATATATATATATATATATATATATATATGTGTGTGTGTGTGTGTGTGTGTGTGTGCGTATAACACTTATACACATTATATATATATATATATATATATATATATATATATATATATATATATATATGTGTGTGTGTGTGTGTGTGTGTGTGAATATTTATATATGTATGCACATACACATATGCATACACACAGTAGCTATAGTAGTTGTTGTCAATTTTTGTTGTTATTGAAATAATAATCCAATAAGCAAATTTTTGCTATTAGTAATTAATTGAAAGAAAACAATATTCTATTGTTCATATTCAGGGCCGGGGGGGCGATGCCGGCGGACGGTGGAGTGACCATGTGTCCCCAGCCTTAAAACCGCCACTGACTGTAACTAGGGATTTGCCTCGGCTACACTTCGTAATTGTCTCTTTCATTTTTTTAGTTTTCTGTAAAAGAAAACTGTTGTGCCGGTTTTGTCTGTCCTTCCGCCCCTAGATCTTAAAAACTACTGCGGCTAGAGGGCTGCAAATTGGTATTTTGATCACCCACCCTCCAATCATCGAACATACCTAATTGCACCCCTCTAACCTCAGCTGATAGTTTTTATTTTATTTAAGGTTGAAGTTAGCCATACTCGTACGCCACCACCGGACCGTGGCTGAGTTTCATGGGCCGCGACTAAGAGTTTCATGGGCCGATGCTGAGGCCACCACCGGACGGGAAACTCGATTGCGGCGCGTTTGATTTTTTAATAAACGTGACGTCAGTCTTGTATCGCACTTCCTTTATAAGAATTCAACTGTTCAAATGGAAAACTGCCTTTTTTCTAGATTATCGTTGCTTTCGTTTTAGGATCATATAAAACTAACTCTGCTTTGTCTTTATTTATTTTATTCTTGTGAAGTAGCTAGATGGTGGCAGCCACAGCACCAGAATGTGTTCAAAACTGAACACACACACACGCACACACAAACACATACAGTGTGAATAAATATGTGCGAGTGTGTGTGTGTGTGTAAATTACTATTGGATGCATTCTCCCTCAGCTGGTTATCACAATACGGTGTTGTCCTTCAGACTTCCTCATTTATTATGGAACGGAGCGTACGATACCCCAGACCACTTCACCACAGCTGCGACCCATCACAGCCGAATAACTCCCAGGAACATGATTTAGCGCTTGGGTTAGCAGAAACACAGTGGGATTTAACGAAACCTCACAACTCGGTTTATCACTTACTAGTTTCTCCCTAGAGAATGTTTCAATGCGAGGTTGCTGACCCCATAGCGGCTGCGTCCCACCGCGGGTAACCAGTCACCAGATACAGTGCTCAGTTCAATAGAGGCCCAAGGCACGGGTGCTGCCCCTATGATACGTAGAACATTTTTTTTCGTAAAAAAACTTAAACCAATAATTATTTATGGCTTTGGTTTTGGTTTCTAAGCGCGCACGATGTTTTTTTTTTTCCTCTTTGTACCTACACACATGAAAGCATGCGCCATTTACCCAATTGCGCAAGCTTGGCTCCTTTTACTTCGGTCTTATTATAGTCTTAACATTTAAGAGTATACACGTCTCTCTATTCTAGTGGTATATTACTTTTATTCTGCTATAGTCTCGTCTTTTTTTTTTTTTAGGAATCGTCCTTGTACTAATTTCTTTTGATTTGTTTCTCTTACATGCGTGCGCATAGACGTATTTACGCCCATCTGATTTTGTTAGGCACTATGTTTTGTATAATCTTGAACGCTGCTCGTTTCACGCTTATGTTTCATTTTTCTTTTTACCTCTCAGAGCATTTCCTGAACGCTAATACAGGAATCTGTTTTACCTCTTTTATCACTGACTGCGCTTCTTTTATGCTAGTCCTATTCATCATGGTTCCTTTACATTTTCGAGACGGGAATGTTGGTCGACCTTTTATTACAAACAACTGGAGTGGTAATTATTCTACTGGATGTTTATTTCTTTTCGACGTCTTTAATTGTCATCTAATTGTTCTTCTCTGTTACGTGTTCAAGGTTTTAGCTATCTTTTTTCTTTTTATGGTCTTGGTTTCTTTGCACTTGCGCTCATGGTGATTGTGCACACACACACACACACGTTTGTTGTATATGTATTGTGTATATATACATTTATGACTGTATTTAAGTAGACATATTTGTATGCATGTATTTATGTGTGTAAGTATGTATGCGTGCTTGTTTGTGCGCGTGTAAGTGACTTGGGAGCACATGCCTCAACATAATGAAAGTGGTATTGTTACAACACCAAATTCCCATACCGAGGGAGGCGCACGTTTTAGGAGAAATTGTTGTCATGTGTTCTGAGATTCCTACTTCTGTATATTTTTTCCATATAAACGAAGAGAGAGAGAGAGAGACACACACACACACACACACGCACACTCACACTCACACCTTGCGCGAAAAGCCAAAGGAGCCCTGTTTTCATACCATGCAGTCCTAGCCACTAGAGTAATTCAGCCTTGTAGAGCGAACTTGGGGACAAAACTAATGTCATGGATAGTTTTCAAGCTGCTCTTGTAGTGTCAGGATATCTCTTATGTTAGTGCAATCATTGATTAAGAACATCCTCGGCTTGGTCTCGGTTGATATGTAATGGGCAACAGTATATGCAATGCATGCATTAACAACAGAAATTTCTGCTGTACAGTGGACCCGACCGGCGTGGACCGGAAAAATCCAGTTGCCTGAAGTCCTGCTGTGATTCAAACTTAAGCTCAGTTGACGACTTCATAGTCGTTTGTATTTTTCTCTTGCCTATAGTTTTGTTGCCTTTCCTCTTCTCGCTGAGGAATTTATTTGTACGGCGTTTCTTGTACATTTTAGTTAAGAACAGACGTTTCGAATGCGAAAGCCAGATAAAGGAACTTGACGAACAAGTTGGAAATGTGTTTATTACAGTTGATCGAATACCAGTTAACTGTCCTTGTTAAATTTGAAATCGTCCTTTTCGCCTTCTTGAAAACGCTAATATGCAGATAGATAAAGGCTTTGCCCACCGTATTCCCTGTCAAGATTCAAAGGAGACCTTTCGAACCCGTAGCTGTCTCATTTTCCTCCAGGAATTTGTCTGTACAGCAAGGAATTCAGCAATGGATCCCGCAGGATATTGTTATAAGGTGATATTTTTTTCTGTGTACATTGTGTAATTCTTTAGAATACGACCGTGTGTTCATTTTTTTCACATGATTTCTCAAGGTCATGGTTTTTATTGGTCATAAGCAAAGTACTTTTAATACAAGCACGCCGTATACATGGTGACAAAAAAGTCAGAAAAGTTTTTAATACGATAAACTATTTTTTATTTGGTTGTGTCTAATGTAAGAATGTTTTGTAACATGATTGAAAGTACACGTTCTTAATAATGTACGTAATACTGCATGAAGGAATTTCCATTCCAGTTATGCGAAATGGATAGCGGCTATTCAAGTGGATACTCCCCTTAGTAATGTTACAGCATTTTTCTTGTTTGCTATTTGGCGTTTTTCATTATTTGTATTAGTTTGTAATGCATTATTCATTATATGAAATTAATTGATATATAAATTTAGTAAGGGCAATGACAACAACAACAATGTTGTTATTCTCGTTATTGGTAGTGCAAGCTTAATCTTTTAAAAAGATATGATCCTTCCTTCGTCGATACAACGACGGTAAAAACGTATCCGTAAATAGTTTGCTGCGAGCTGGACGCTTGGTGAAAATTACCCAATATTTTTTCTCTAACTATTGGATTAGTAATGAACAATAGTTTTGGAATTGAAATATCAAAACTCCTCAGTGGTATGTGGCGTGTGTCGTTCCTTCGAGGAATATAAATACGGAATTGGGGGGGAAAAGTGCTACTTTCCCTTGAAAGGAACGTGAGGCCCTTTTACGACAAGTGCGAAGGGCAAGTGTGTAACCCATTTTTCCTCGAGCACCTGTTTTACACTACGTATTGTTTTTAAGTAATGACATTTTGCTTGGAGACCACAGGTAGCCCACTGGAGGACGACTGGTGAGTAGTACTAAGCCTGGTCTTAGGCTCGGCGTAAAGCTCCGATAGGCTATCCCCATACCAGCCTTTCCTAGGTCCCTAGATCCTGTCACGGGTTTTCCGAGTTAATGGGCCTTCTTTTCGAGTACTTCCTAGGTAGCTCAGACTGTCGTATCGTTTGTTGTTTGGTGTCGTAAATCGTGTGGTCACAACATCCTATTGTAGGTTAGCTAGTTGGGGCTTAGGCTTGATTTGTCTGTTGTGAGCGCTCTCTCTGATTCCGGAATTGTTGAGTCATGAGCTTTCTTTTGTATTGTGTGTGTATGTGTGTGATTGGGGTGACCTAGGTAGGGCAGATAGGTAGGTAGGCTACCTAGCCTATTGTTAGGGCAGGTGGGTCCTTCCTAGATACTAGCCAGTGAGCCCATGGCAGCATGGTTCGTAGAAAACTGTCGGGATTTACTGTGAAAGCATTAACCAAAGACTCTAAATATCATTATGACCCCCCTAAGAAATATTTGGGAGTCCTAGGTAACACCCCTGAAAACCCTTGGTTGTCACTGGGTACTATCTAGGATAGGAAAGATCAGGGGAGGTTTGTAGTGTCTTGAAGTGAAACTGAAACAAAGCAAAATACCTAAAGCAACCTAGCCTTAGGTGTATATATAGAGAAATACCATGCGAATACTACAGTGATTTTCATTGCTTGATGCACGCTAGGAGAGAGCCAGCCGAGGATCCTTTGAGCTGCCTGTCGAAGAATGGAAGTAAGCCCCAGTTGAAGGATCTGAACTTCTTATAGATGCTAAACAGATTAACAAGAAATTCTTTATGGTAATTCTAAGGAAGAGTTTAGCATAGGCTAGTGATACTGCATCATGAAATTTTGGACGAATGCAGAGTGAGGGGTCGGGGCTGCAATAGGCCTTGTAGGCATTTCAGAGGGAATGTGACCAAACCAGACATATCGAAACCTAACCTAATCTTGAATGCCATACCCTAACCTGGCTGAGAGCCATTCACACTGTTGCTTGAAATCCCCCCCCCCCCCCATATCAAGTAAGCCAAGACCTCTCACTCTGCATTCTACCCAAGACATAACATTATAGAAAAGGGTGTATATGGTGCAATACGGGTGATATAGTAACTTAAAAAAATCACCAAAATAATCGGCCAATATAAAGTTGCTGTTTTTTCTTTTTATTACGCTCATCCATGAGCACCTGTTATTAAACATGGTGTCAGTGGAGCTTCTCTATTTAAGGACAAAAAGGAAAGGTAAATTTCTCATATTTTGGTAAATTTTTCAAGTTATCTCCCTTTATCATATACGTAGACCCTTTTTTAAATTATTCAATAAAATTTTCAATAATGAACAATGTCCGTGCAGAGCTTTTCCTTAGAAATACATTTTTAGCCTAGACTTGACATCAGTAGTTAGTCAAGTGCAAACCCCAGAATGCAGCTGTTCCTTGTATCTTACTTAGGGTATTCAGTATACTAGGAACTATATGATCAGTGACCAATACTATAAATAACATTGGCTTAACTTAAGTTATTCTCAGGTACTTCTGCTATAGTGTAAGGTTTGGGAAAGCCTAGAAATGTTAAATATATGATTTTCCAAATATGACATTCTATCTTGACTAGGCATAGCCAGTTAGGATATCCAATTAATATTCTGTTCTGCCAGTGACTTAATTTTTTAAATGTAGTGGTGGCTTTTGTTCACCACTTTGGGAAATTAGCTGTTAACCATATATATAATGATAGATAAACTTCAAATAGGTGCATACAGTGGCATGGGCTACTCTGGCATAAGATATGCCATAAAAGTTGGTAAAAGATGTCTGAAAAACTTAGTCATGTTATTTACTAGGTCTGACCTACACTAAACGGTAAAACTTGGTTACGTGATATGACTAGGGTTGTCATACAGTAAACTGTAACATAATGAATTTTGAGGAATGCTCAAAATTGAGTATGACATTGATTTACTGACAGTTTTGGACTTTTATGTCTAATTAAGCATATTTTGAAGTGTCATTGCTCGAGAAAATTATTTAGCGACAAGTTTTTTAATCCCATTTAGTTCAAAATCATTGATATACTTACGTTACCCACTAGAATGTCCCGTTCTTAGAAGACATTTTGTCAAAGAAAGTGTGAGGCCAGAGTAACTCGCGCATGGCTTCCCATTCGTCATAGAAATCGTGTACTGCGCCAAACAGTTTGCATATAATGTATTGCATTTTTTGCCTAAATTACAGTTTTGTATTTCTTGACTTGTTTTTACAGTAAAATAACCACAGTATGTAAATTAGCATCTTATATTCAATATACAGACGTATGCAAATGGATAAGTCTTCCTCATCATCATTCACGTACTATACAAGTTTGTTATCATATTAAGTAAAATAATTTACTAGTCAGTTAGTTTTTTTGAGATTGTAAAAACAGAGTAAATATGCTTTTATTTCCTTGGGATATCTTTACATGGTTTTTATTCACAAATAGAAGAAAAGTTTTGTAAGTATTTGGCATACAAAAATAAAAATGTACGTATTACTAGGTCATTGTTAGGATTACTATCTTGATTTATGGGCATGAGTCATGGTACAGTACAGTGACTTCAGGAAATAAATTCTTAGCATTTGAAAATAAGGCACTCTGAAGAATAGTACATATTATGAATTAATTGGAGCAATAGGATATCAAATAACAGAATTAGAGAAGAAATGGGGTGCAGCTGGTCGATGAGTATGTTAGGTTCTGACACTGGAAGTGGCTATGCCATGTACCTGTGTAGAAGATGGAATAGTATAAGATGCACTGGGTGGGGTGCCCTTGGTAGAAGAGGTAGAGGCAGGCCAAAGTAGCCATGGTTGAGGACAATGAGGCAGGAAGTAGGATATGATTGTTGGGGGTGATCTAGAGAAGTTAGCACAGGACAGAATATGGTGATGTGAATTCATCAAGGCCCTATGCATCCTTGTGGGTGTCGCATGAAAAGATTGATTGATTGAAGTATATGACAGCTTTTCCTTTGGGTGTGTCACATAGTGCCACAATTGACTTCATGACTCGTGTCACACCTGGCTTTTTAGCTTGTTTCTGAGTATAATTTTTTCTGTCATAAAAAAATGACTTATAAGAGAAATTTATAAAACTATATATATGGACTATGAGAATGGAAGAGACAAAAGAAAATTCAGCAATACTGTATAACATTTGTTTAGAGGATGAAGTAGAGTTGCCAAATTAGCCTTGCCCCTCCCAAATGGCATCCAGAATTTGTTAGCTATATAAATATTGAGCTAGGGATCACCCCTCCTCCCCATGCATGCATGTGTAAAGTCTAGGAATTCCAAGCATCTAGATATACTTGAAAAATTGTTTTCAAACATCTAACTCACCTGGTAGTTATATATATAGCTTACTCCCTGACGTCACGGCAGAATTTCAAAACTGGGCAATCGCCGACTTGGGTAGTCAGGTGCACCACCTGTGCGCCCTCTACCAGGTACGTAGCACCATATCAACTATTCCTCAGATCTTCCCTGCCGCCGCTACGGTGACATCGTTGGAACTTCGCTCGTTATAGCCCGTGTCTTTTGCAGTATTATTTGGTGAAGTACACTTTGGCTTTGGCTTTCGCTTGATTGGATTTTGATTTCGTTTCGATATTGTTGGTTTGACCTTTGCTTGTTTTTGATCTCTCTTTTTGATTTCTCATCAGTCTGATTCTGCTTCAAGTTTGAGAATGTGTGTGAAAGGTTGCAAGACTAGACTTGCTAAAAATCCTCTTTTAGATCCTCATTCTATTTGTAGTGCCTTTTCAAAGAAACATTATCCTGTGAATTAGGTGTCACACTAATTATCTAGAAGCCAAAAGTTTCCAAGATTTGTATTTCGGGACCAAGTGTTTCAGTTTCGGGCACTGCTTCGGGCTTTCAACTGCCCTGCAAGCATTCACACGCATCCATGCTCCCATAGCAAGTTGGCTTCATCTACTTGGATGACTGGTTTCTTCGAGCAAAATCGAAGGAACAGTGTACGGAGGACCTTCGGAAAACACTTCTGCTGGCACAGGAACTAGGATTAGTAATAAATCACCAAAAATCACCGACGAGTCCTTGTCTGGAGATAGTTTATTTGGGAATGACTCTCAACTCTTTGTTTTCAGGTTTTTCCCTCCCTGAAAAGGGTGAGTCACTCTGACTCCACTCAGACAACACAACTGCTCTAGCTTGCATAAGCAAACAAGGAGGAATGCGCTCTTTATCCTGCTGCAAGGTAGCAAGAGGCCTCCTCGTATGGGCGAAACATATCAGACTTCATTGATCTCTAGATTTGTTCAGGGAAAAATGAACATCTTGGCAGACCAGCTGAGTCATTCAGACAGCGAACGCTAGAGCCACTGGTATGTCTAGACCAATGGAAACTTTGGGGGACACTGATGTTGGACCTATTTGTAAAATTGAAAAACTTTTGACTTTAAATTTTTTGCTCCCCAATTCCAGATCCCCGAGCATGAGCAACAGATGCCATGCTACTCAGTTGGTCCAACAAGTTTCTCTACGCTTTTCCCCTGTTCTCAATGATCAGGGAAGTATTGAACAGTTCCATCATCATCAAAACTTAACAGTGATCATGATAGCACCATTATTGCCACTGAGGGAATGGTTCCAAGAACTAATGAGTCTACTTGTAGATTTTCCAAGACTTTTACCTAAAAAGACAAAGCTTCTTAGACAGTCCCATTTCAACTACTTTCACCAAAAGTTGTCTTCTCTAGCTCTCAAACTATCGAAAAACTCCTCAGAGCAAAATGGCTTTCCAGAGAGTTTTCAGAAGCTATTTTCAAATGTAAATGTAAGTTTTCATCTGACGTATACCAAAGCAAGTGGAAAGTATTCCTAAACTGGTGCAAATGCAATAGAATCTCTTCTACCAAAACATCTTTAACAGAGATTTTGGACTTAATTTTATTTGTTCTGATACGAATACAAACCTTCGGGCCTTTAACAAAAGGAATTAACTTACGGCGTAGCCGGAATTACGGCCGTTGAATCTTGAACAAGGTGGTTAGGCAGTAACTACCATGGGGCAGGCTAGCCTGCCCGGATGTAAACACTCCACTTTGTTTTCGGTCGTCTTCTGATGAAGACGTATGTTTGTGAGCTCCGGCTGACTGGTCGTTGATCATTTTTCCCGGTGGGATCCTTTTGGTTTATTTTTTGAAATTAAATAGTTATACTTAAACGGTGGTTGATATTAATACTAAACAAAGGTTTGTCCTTGGTTTTTCATTTAATATACAAACCCACTTTTTGTGATAACCTTTGTAACCGCCCCTCTACTTGTGTTAAGAATCAGCGGCTAAGGTATGCTAACGTATTATTTACTTTCTTTCGCCCTTTAACACTGGCCCAGACCTGCATGAGGACGAGATATGTATTAATCATGAGGATGAGACGTGTTTATCGTAAGTGATATTGATCCTGTAATGGGACATGTATATATCCGGAAATTACACTTACACTTGGGAATTACCAAGGGAACTTCAAAGGTTTGTCCGTGTTTTGTTGTTATAGTAATTTCTCTTCTCCTTCTTCCTTTCACTTACTATTGGAAGAAGTTAGAAGGATGGGCGTGCGGTGTTAAGTTTGGGGATCTCCTCTCACTTCTGAGGGCGGCGCCCTGGGATGTGTGAAGAGTATCCTCATTACTTAATAATTTTTTTTTGTTTTACAGACTAGTGGTGATTGTGTTTTCAGCAGTATTGGTTGGATGCTCTTCGTGTTGATCCTAACCTTGGAATTTTACCTTTGACTCGTAGCATTTTGCGTACCGATCGAGTGTGTGTACTGATCCCCTGCTGATAATCATTTTCATTACCACTACTACCCAGGAGTTAGGTCACTGGACGAAGCTGTCGCGCTGCCCTGTGAGGTTATCTACTCCTGATGGTAGAAGTCTGGCAGAAGGAGAAACCAAAGAGGAAGAGAGCTCGTCAAGTGTCGTCATCCTCCTCTTCGAGATCTTTATTTCTTCATGCCTCCCCCATTTCAACCTTTAGGGTTTGCCGTAAGAGAAGGTGGTCTCCCCCCCTAAGAAGTCTCGTCACGGGACTTCTAAGGGTCTGTCTTGCTCCTTCGGGAACGGGGCCCGTCTCTCTTTCCTTGGGGAGGAAGCAGACGGGGACCATGGAGGTACCGGCCACCGCTGGTATCTCCTCTCCGGGTTCCGAAGGTTCCACCTCCGGACCAGGAACCATCTTGGCCGCCCGCTTGTGAGCGTTACCGAGCGTACGGTCACCTACGGGTGACCGTGCAGCCAGGGTCCAGACTGCGGAGTTCGCTCCCCGTGTCAGGACCCAGGCATGGAGCGGAAGATGGTAGGAGTCGCTCGGGTGACTCTTGCCAGACCGGCGATCGCTCTCGCAGCGATCGTCCGGTGCCCAGGGTTGACGTGACGTTCCTGCGGGTCCGTACACGCAGAGCCCGGTGGAGGTGGGCCATCCAGCCCTCTTTTAATTAATCCTTTTCTTTCAGAGACAGCCCCACCCAGACGACGGTCTCGTGTCGTGACCTGTCTTGGGGGTGGCTGACGCTTCACCTGCCAGGTAGGAGTTCGTAGCCCTCCTCGAGGAAGCGTTCTCTCCACTGCTACTCCCGCAGGTCCCTGCGGCCAGGTGCAGTTGGGCCATGTTGCTTCGGCAATTGCCCCAACTCTGTCCTGAATGGAGGACCTGTCGGTGGTCCTGAGGAACTGGCGAAGAGGAAATCTAGGAAGAGGAAGGTGTCGCCGTCGTCTTCTGCCGCCTCTTCCCCTTCAACTTCTGAGGCCCCGCAGCCAAAGAAGAAGAAGGTAGCCTCTTCCCCCCCCTTAAGAAGTCTCGCTCAGAGACCTCTAAGGGTCTGTCCCACTCCGGTGGGACAGTTGGGGCTTCCGCTGGTCCTCCTGTTCCATTGGGAACGGGGCCCGTCTCTCCTTCTGCAAGGAAGAAGATGACGGGACCGGAGGGGTACTGGCTAACACCGGTACCTCCTCTCCTGGCGCCAGAGGTTCCGCCTCGACGCCAGGTACCGTCTCGGCCTCTCGTTCGCGAGAGGTACCGAGTGTATGGTCACCTGCGGGTGACCGTTCAGCCAAGACCCAGGCAACCAAGTTTGCTTGGCGCCAGGATCCAGGCACGGAGCGGAAGACTGGTGGGAGTTGCCCAGGTGACTCCCACCAGGCCAGCAATAGCTTTCGTGGCAAGTCGCCGGTACCCAGGGTTGACGCGACGGTCCCAGGCCAGCCGTGGGCTGAGGCAAGGAAGTGGTCCCCTCGGTCGCCTGTCCAAGCGGCGTGACGCGCCGTGAGGACATGGCCTCGCTCCCACCGTGACAGCGGACTCTGCTGGTCCCCTGACCGCCGCTGAGAGGGGGACCAGCAGCAGCTCTTCTGACGCTTGGGACCGGCGCCGCGGTTCTTGGTCCAGCCGCTCTCCCCGGGAGAGCCACTCGACCAGTCCTGCAGATTGATCGCCACTGCGAGTTGGCGAGCGTCTGCAGCCCCCCAGCATGCCGGTTCTGCCAGTGGGCGGTGGGGGAGCATCAGGCCTACCTCTCCTATCCCTTCAACTTCCTCGGGCTACACCGGAAAGAGCGAGGCGATCAGGAGTGATCGCGAGGCGCGTGCTCCTTGCCTTGCGATCCCACCGCGACAGCGAACTCTGCCGGTCCCGTGACTGCTGCTCCCACCGGGACCGGATAGGGGAACCAGCAGCCTTAGTAAAGGGTCGGAACAAGACCGAAAGTACTTGGCTATCTCGCTTTTTCATTTTTTCCTTCGTGGCAAAAACTTTTAATTTATACATAGCATCACGTTTTATATACTTCGTGATCAAGTTATTCAATACAGAGGCTGCTACACCGACAAGTATCCTGATGACAACTTAGGTCTGGACACGAAACATTGTTTGGAAACTGTTTGCAGTTAATGTTTCTTAGTGTGGACAGGCCTTTAGTTTAACCAGACCACTGAGCTGATTAACAGCCCAGCTCGAAGGATTAGATATTTTTATGTGGCTAGTAGCCATCTGATTCCTTAGCAATGGGACCTACTGCTTACTGTGGGATCCGAACCACATTATATTGAGAAATGAATTTCTAATCATCAGAAATACACACACACACAGAAACAAGCAAAAAACGGGCAGTGAAC
>NC_087208.1:17833141-17865302 GCF_015104395.2 Macrobrachium nipponense
AAAAAACGGGCAGTGAACTGGGTAAAGGCTGAGAGGAGGTCAACCACAACTCTTGTTCAGGTGATTTAAGAAAAGACTGGTGGTGGTGGCGTGGGATGGCGATGGTCTTTGACCACTCTTCACCCGATATACTCATGCGTTACCAGATCTCACAAGATTCCTTGCTTTCATCTGTCATTTAACTGGATCCAACTAGGCGCTAGAAATTATCCTATTGTTAAGACCTCAGGTTTGTAGCAATGAAAAATGCAAATTGTCTTAGAAAATTTGTCATATTTCACATTGGCAGAGCGGGGAATCGAATTCACGACTACTAAATTTGTGGGCGAGTGTGTTTAGGCCACTAAACTACCTTGGCAGATGCCAATAATCTCATATCTATTCATGATTTTCTTACAGTAATCAAGAAAGTCATGAGTAGATGTATATTTTAACATCAAAAGATAATGTTAATATACTTGTGAATTTCAAAGTTAAATATTATGAAAACCTTTCTCATTAATAGTTATCGTATATGAGGTCTATAGATTTCTCATGGAGTCCTAGAAATGCAGTTTGGTTGGATTTTTTTTATTTTAAGAAATGGGCACACGATGACTCTCTGTATAATTTTTAATAGCACATGTCTGATATTGATCAAAGAGGACATTGAAAAGTTCATCGTATTTTTGAGGGGTGTTGGAAGAAACATCTTTTATCTTTGTTACATCATTTAATTACTAAACTTGACTTAGGGCAAAATTTTCCACATGTTGGCAATATTTCAGAACTTTTTCCCTTTTAATTTATATGTCCATTTTGTTGATTATAGAAATTTGGTAGCAGGTTAAGTCCGAAAACAGACAGTATAAAATTTGTACTAGTGTGTCATGCAACCATCTGTATATTTACAGGCAGTCTTTTATATTATATATATATATATATATATATATATATATATATATATATATATATATATATATATATATATATATATATATATATATATATATATATATATATATATATATATATATATATCTAATAAAAGGAGCCCATAAAACACCAAAATGTAGAGAGAAAAGTACTATATTTTCAGAGACTACTGTCTCTCTCTTCAGGTATAGAATGAGAAAAGTTTACAGAAAAAAGGTGGTATTTATACCAAGAGATTCGTCCACAAGTAAGCCAATTTTAGGTCACCCCGCTGATAATCTTCCTTTAATCTTCTTAAGCGTTGGTTGAATGAACACTGCGTCGACGATGTCTGATGTCCAATTCCCTTTTGAGATGTTCATTACCTGCTTCTCTTTATTAAGGCCGATTCCATCATTTGACTCTTGTACCGGCAGTTGCTGCTATAAATACACGTGACATATTCCAGTTTATTCTATGGTTATGTTCATTTATATGATTGAAAATAGCCGAGTTCTGTTGTCCATACCTAACTGACCGTTTGTGTTGTATTTACCTGTAAATCTGGGGAAGTGATTTACAGGTAAATCACTTCCCCAGAGATTAATACACACACAAACGGTCAGTTAGGTATGGACAACAGAACTCGGCTATTTCAATCATATAAATGAACATAACCATAGAATAAACTGGAATATGTCACGTGTAATTTATAGCAGCAACTGCCGTACAAGAGTCAAATGATGGAATCGGCCTTAATAAAAGAGAAGCAGGTAATGAACATCTCAAAAGGGAATTGGACATCAGACATCGTCGACCGCAGTGTTCATTCAACCAACGCTTAAGAAGATTAAAGGAAGATTATCAGCGGGGGTGACCTAAATTGGCTTACTTGTGGACGAATCTCTTGGTATAAATACCACCTTTTCTGTAAACTTTTCTCATTCATATACCTGAAGAGAGAGCAGTAGTCTCTGAAATATAGTACTTTTCTCTCTACATTTGGTGTTTTTATGGGCTCCTTTTATTAGATGGAATTCTGTTGTTACAGAACACTTTTACCAGTCATATATATATATATATATATATATATATATATATATATATATATATTATATATATATATATATATATATATATATATATATATATAAAAATCAGTGGATTTCCTGAATTCCTTATTATGAAGTAGCATAAAGTATTTTAAATATAATATTATGGTTACTAAGCCTTATCTATAGCATCACTGATACCTCAAGTCCTCCAACTTTTGGAAAGTGTAACCTTGCATCAAGGGCAGATCCATTATTTTAGGTTGATTCTGATCTATGAGGAGTAAACTCATTCACTCAAAGTGTGCACTGTAGTGATGCAAAACAGTTTAGGAAGACAAGAAGACTTCTGTAGGCATTTAAATTAACTGGAAAATTGGGTAGAGATCTTGTCACTTCTTGTGTTTCATTTTTTAGATATCTTGTTGGGTATTGTAAGTCAAGGGTGACCTAATATTTCTTTTTTTTATTTGGAAAGTTAAAGCTGGTTATATTTAGAGAAATCTCTAGTATTTGTAGAGGAATTTATAAGCTTAATAAATTCTGTGTTATTTAAATACAGTATTCTTAAACTAATTTTATCATTTTGATGTTACCCCAAGTGGATTTGTATTTTCATATTCAGTTGTAAACATTAGGTTTACTTAATTGTTTGTTGTTGCCTAAGATGTTAGATGGCAATGAGGTTTATAGTCAAGAATTGAATGTCAAAGAGAACTTGATACGTAGTTGAGAATGATTATGATGGATTTTACTATGAACTGCTTTTAATTTCACTTTTAGTTGGTTTATGGATCTTTACCGATGGTAACATGAAATCATCATACATTTTTTAGATCAGCTTTGTCCTTACTTTGGTTAAAAGTGAATTGCGTCATCTTTCTTGCCTGTCGCGTATACTGTTGGGCTCCTGTTAGGTCTAAGTCTTTGTCTTTCCTTATTCAGTGATTCTTGGGCTTTCATGAAAGTTTTCATCCTGTTACTTCCTTCTCTAATTTTTTTTTCTTTACCAACTGTTCCCCATCCTTTCTAATCATGTGTCCAACCCATCCGTCTATGGGATGTCTTGTCTTTTTCCAGCCTAAGGACACCATATCTCTCCACCAGTTCCTCTTTTGTAGTAAGATCTCATTTTACTCTGGCCCTCAATTCTACGGTCTGTGGTTATAACTGGACAAATGAAGTTGTTACATTTTCCTAGTCAGTGCCCACGTTTCTGCTGCATAGACTAATACGTACGGGACTTACATATCCATCATAAGTCTTTTCTTTTTCTACCATTACGTACATAGTCTAGATTGCTACCTCTGTTCATTTCATCTATGCTGAGGCTTTTCCCTTCAGTGCCTTCTCAGTGCACAGTGTATCAGTCCAGTGTGTCCCTAACAAAAGTGCTTTACAATTTCAAAGTCCTGGCTTGTGTTATCAGTGCTCTTTGTGTGGCGCACTGTAGACATGACTAAAATATGTTTTCAGCATCTTTTTGCCCCCTAGCTGCACCCACTTTGTAGTCTGTACTTTACCTCGATTCTTTGTCCTTTTTTAAAATTTAGTTTTTACTCTACCTCAATTCTTTATCCTTTTTTCAGTCTTGTGATCCAACCACTCCAACTCTCTCATTTCCTTGTCTTAAGCACTTAAAGGATGAAACTGCACCAGTGCTTGGCTTTATAGCCATGTTTTGATAAATCGTCATCCAAGTCATGTTCATTTATTAGAATGTGAGTTCATAGCTCTCCCATTTGGTCTTTCTCTTATCTCAGCTTAGCCTTAGATGATGATGTCTCTGATGACAGATTGATTTTGTTTCAGAATGAAGAAGTACCAGTACAATAAAAGTTTAGTCTACATTGTGAATTTTGTATCTAGTGTTGCAAATTGCAGTCATACAATAAAACTGTTTTTACTATAAAAGCATTTATAATGTTTTAGCATGTTAATTGCTAAGTAAAGTGTTCAGAAAGTCTTTAATTTCACATTTCTTGTATTGTTATTATATGGTACCATACTACGCTCACCTTAGCCATGCAGACCAGTGTTCAAGTGGATGGATTCATCCTTAACTTTTAAATCTTAAAATTTCTGTACTTGCTCTACGGTAGTTGAATTTTTTTTATATTAAAACTGCTAATACGTAGTAGTGGAATTATTGTCTTGAGAATTGTCATTAGAGTTGGTGAATGATTTGGTCTATGTATATGCATGCACAATATTGGCTACATCAAATAATTTTACCAAACTATTTCTGTGAATTTAGATTTTTCAAATTAGTTAAACATTTGTATTTGTAAAGAAAAGGGAAAGTCCATTGACCCTGCCATTTACTGTTTTGTCTCGTAAATGTTTCTTTATTTTATATTTATACTCACTGTTCTGTTGGTCTTATTTCCAGACCATTGAACACACCTTGTTTGATAATAAGATGGGAGAACCAAATACTACAGGGAGTTCAGGGTTCAGGAGAGGTGACTACAGCAACCGTACTCGCAAAAGAATTCTTGAATCCTTTAGAAGTTCATGAAGATGATGGAATGCTCGCCGGCCAGGCATATTCTCAGATTGGCAAGAAACTTTAAAAAGCTTGGGAGTGCCCATTAAAAAAGGTTAGTCATAATTCGGATGTTCTTATTGCTGCAATTTTGTGGCACTGTTTTTATGGAGGAGATGTACTGCAGTTTTCAATATTTTCCTTGCTTGTATTTCTCAAATTTCAATAGGTACCCTTAAAGTGTGTGTGTGTGTGTAACTATTCTTGAAATTGCTTTATTACAACTTCATCAATCGTCCATACCTTTATTAATGTAAAAAATATTTGCAATTTAACCAGTCTTAATCTGTCAGAAAGTTACAATGCATACACTGTGTACCCACCTACAGCTTGTTTAATCACTTTCACTTAACCCTTAAACGCCGACTGGACGTATAATACGTCGACTAAATTGTTCTGTTGGGTGCCAAGTGGACGTACAGTATGTCGACTACAAAAGTTTTTTAAATATTTGCGGAAAACAATAGTATAGGCCTAGTTTGTGAAAAATTTTAAATCACACACTTTGAGGGATGCTGGGAGTTCACGGATCACGCTGTTGTTTTGTTTACAAGTGTTACCCAGGCGCACATTGCTTTCTTCTCACACTAGAAAGCATCAGCGACGCATCTCAGAAATTCTTTCATCATTTTGTCATCATTTTTGCACTTTTATATTATCCGTTACATAAAGTTTTATATATGAAAATGTGCACAATTTAATGTAGAATACAAAAAAAAAAAAACTCATGTTGTAGCTTTAATAAGTTTTGAAAAATTTTCATATAAATCACGATAACTGCCAAAATTTCAACCTTCGTTCAACTTTGACTTGAGCGAAATGGTAGAAAAATGCAATTGTAAGCTAAAACTCTTACATTCTAGTAATATTCAATCATTTACCTTCATTTTGCAACAAATTGGAAGTCTCTAGCACAATATTATATGTATGGTGAATTTTTGAAAAAACTTTCCTTACGTCTGCACGCTGTAACTCGGCCGAAAATCTCGGAAATTCTTTCGTCACTTTGTCGTAATGTTTGCACCGTTTTATATTAGCCGTTACATAAAGTTTTATATATGAAAAATGTGCGCAATTTCATGTAGAATACAACAAAGAATAACTCATGGTTTTAGCTTTTATCAGTTTTGAAATATTTTCATATAAATCACGATGTGCCAAAATTTCAACCATCGGTGTACTTTGACTCGACCGAAATGATCGAAAAACATAATTGTAAGCTAAAACACTTACAGTCTAGTAATATTCAATCAATTACCTTCATTTTGCAATGAACGGGAAGTCTAGCACAATATTTCGATTTATGGTGAATTTTTGAAAAAAAAATTTGCCATAAATCATTTTGTGATAATATTTTCTCTGTTTTGTTTTGATCGTTTTACAATTTGTTATATACCAAAATCATCACAATTTAGTGTACAATGCAAAAAAAAAAAATTAACTTATTAGCTTTAACCGTTTTGCTCACAGCGCGATTTGTATACAATTATATATGAAATTTTTTTTCGCGCTGTCATACATTCCAATATTTATATACGATAATGATATGTTTTCATTTCTAATGGTTGCATACTAAACTTCAGGCAATGACAAAAAAAGGAGCCAAAAATGAACACTTAATCATGAAAACTAAGCGTGCTGTGATTTAAAAAAAAAAAAAAACAAAAAAAAAAAAAAAAAATTTTCTGCTTCAGCCCTTACTCCCGAACCCCGCCGGCATACGGGAGGCACTTTTGTTGGAATACCGGCTCGGCGTTTAAGGGTTAATGTAAACCTGCCAGTGCTGATTACTGTCCTTGTCTACCATTGTCTGTTTGTATACTCCCAGTCTGGAAGGAACCTCTCTGGGAATTTCACTTGTATACCATAACTTGGACTTATTACATCCTCAAGCATGGAGGTTTTTAAGAACATCGGCCAGCTTCAGTCTTCTTGATAAAGGAACCCTTATGTCAGTATGGGCACCTTTTTCATGGGGAACCCAAAAAAACTCTTAAGACAACTGGAGTCATTGGTGTAGTTTGTGTAAGAGGGGTCTGCGGTCCTCTAGGGGACCACAAAGGCGTCCCAGGGGGACCGCAAAGGTTTCACCAAAGTCTATTGTGATATCATCCCCACACATAGGCTATAATTTGGATTACTCACATCATACAGCTTGGAATTTAATATATGCTGCCAAATGTTCTTTTGCTTATGGAATGTAGTCAGAATTCAAAAAAAAATTATTCTTTACCACAACATGTATCTCACTAGTTTTCTTTTGAAAGAGTAAAATGGTGGAAGAAAAAAAGGAAAAATCACAGCTATGCATTAGCAATGAAAACCATGCCTGATTAGTTTAACTATATTCTCTGTGAAGTTATTAAAGTAGTTAACTTCATTAAAGTGAACACACCAAACTCTCGTGTTTTCTTTATTATGCAAAGAAAGTGATTCTGAATTTGAAAACTGTTATTGCATTCACTCATAATGGGCGGCTTTCGAAAAGGAAAGTATTGAAGCAAGTTTTCGTACTGCGTGAAGAAATGGACCAATTTTTGGTCGACGCTAAGCCAGACATCCACGCAAAATTCTCTGATGTCCGTTTTCTTATATGCCTATCATATTTGAATCCATAAATTTCCTCAGTTTGTCACTGCAAGGAAAAGAGATCACAGTGCTCCATTGCCATAAAAAAATTACTGCTTTCAAAATGAACTTCGAACTATGGCAGTCTAAGCTAGAGAAGAAGAATTTTGCAATATTTCCACAATTAAATACATTGATGAGAATGAGCTGGGCAATACAAAGCCAAATCTAGAAGAATTGGTTCAGGCAAAGCAAATGCACCCATTCCAATGAACATAAATTTGATAACTTGGGTTGCCATTTTCTGATTATGTATGTTTTGGCCAAAAATGTCTTTGTTCCATATAGGTTGCAATTTCTAATTAATTAATTGGTTATCAAATAAAAACTAAGTTTCTGTTCAGTAGATGAAGGTTTCCATAGTTTTTTTAATATGTATTCTGGTTTCCATATAGTTTCATACAATCCACTTACCTGTCAGATATATACATACTAAAGACTATCGTCTCCCGACAGAAATTCAAATTTCGCGCCACTCGCTACAGGTAGGTCAGGTGATCTACCTGCCTGCCCTGGGCGGCAGGACTAGGAACCATCCCCGTTTTCTATCATATTTTCTCTGTCGCCGGTGGTATCAACATTGTTGCTATTACCTCCTGACTTAGATTCATATTTCATCCTTTGATCATCGTTTCTCTTCGGCTTTTTGGTGACGTATCTGGATCGTGTTTTGGCATTCCGCTACTGTGGACTGTTTTTGGAATAACTCTTTTGGATTTTTCATCAGTATGTCTGATTCAAATGTGAGTGTAGAATGTGTGTGAATGTAGGCTACGAGGGTGAGGATACCGAAAGCTTCGGTTGATCATCACACTGTATGCCGTAAATGTAGGGGGTTTCAGTGTTCTGCTAATAATACTTGTAAGGAATGCGAGGGATTAAATGCAGAAGAGTGGAGACTTTGACTTCTTATTTGAAGAAGTTAGAGAGGGATAGGGTTAGACGTCTGAAAGGTGTGAGTTCAAGGCCTATTGAGCCTTTCACGGATAATTCTAATCCTACTGATGTAGATTCTCCCTATGTATCTCATTCTCAGAGTGCTCTTCGGATTCGGCCTCAGAATCGCCAATCTGAAAGCTACAATTAGAGACATGAAGTCCAAGATGGCTGACTTCCAAGGTAAGGCTAGTGAAAGTGAGCATTACAGTGAAGTGAGTTCTCCCAGTGTTGTGGAGGGGGCGTTTGATCGTCCCTGCGACGCTCCAGGCCTAGACCTCTTCCAAGCTCCCATGCCCAAGAGGAGGAAAGTCGAAAGCCTTAAGGAGGTCGTGGGGGAATCCCCAACGGTCAGACGTCCCTTCAGCTAGCTCTGCTTCGTGCAGGCGGCTCAAGGGCGCTATAGAAAAAGCGTCCTTCGTGAGTGTTTCTCGTCCTCTCCCTCTCCTCACCTAAACGAGGGTGGAAGGAGTCGAACTTGTCGAGACCGCTGAGCGTCATATGAAAGAACCTGAAATAGATTCTAGCCCAGAGCGCTTCTCAGATGACGCTCCTTCTTCTATTAAGAAAGCGAAGGTGGCGTCAGCGTCACCTGACGAGTACGCAGAAGTACCTTCCTTCTTCTCCCCCGAGTGATGACGAAAGGCGTCATGCAGTGGACGTGGGAGAAGCGTCAAGGAGGATTAATTTATGGCAGTTCAAGAGCAACTGTCCTCTCTAGTGGGAGTTTTTAGCGCCTCGTCGGTAAGGGGACGTGACGCTTGCTTCCAATTAAGAAGTCTCGTCCTCTCTCACCTGCTCAACGAGAAGCGTCATGCAGACGTGAAGCTGCTAAACGTCTTACAGAAGCTTCGAGTTCGAGAACGAGAACGGTGGCTTACGAAAGGTTTCGTAACGCCAGAGAGACGTAAGACGTCTTTTAGACGTGAGCGTCATTGAAATCGGATCATAGACGTGACGCTCGACCAATATTGTGGACGCCAAGTAGGACGCCTTTGGAGAGCAGAGCGTCTTCCAGGCGCGAGCGTAAAAAAAAATCAGAAGACGTCAGCAGACGCTTGTGCAGGACGAAGAAGCGTCATACAAGCGGGAAGCGTCTTAATTTTCAAGAGAAGCCTGAGCTTGTGCGCCTTCCAAGACTATTAAAGCGGGAAAGAGGAAAGATTATCATTCCCTAGCCCCTCTCCTATTAGGAGTTTGTCTCCTCCAGAAGAGGAACGTACGGAAAGGAGAGCGGAGACTCATGTAGATCCCGAGTTGGAAGAAAACTCGGATGATGAATATCAGGGAAGAGAAGGACTGTCTAACTATAAGGTTTTGACTACCTTTGCTTTCTTGAGGAGTATGGAGACGAGTGACTCCTGCCGCTCCTCCTTCTCCGCGCTCTCTCTTTTCAAGTGCTAAGACGAAGAAGCCTTCGTCTTTTCTCAAAATGAAGCCCACCATTTCGATGAAGAGGGCCTTACAATCCTTAGCTCATGGATGAAGTCTAAGAAAGACTTAGTGAGAACAGTGCTTCTGCATGCCTCCAGCAAGATTAGCTGGGAAAAGAGGCATTTGGTATCAGACGGGAGAGAATATGGGTATTGCTCTCCCTTCTACATCGGAAGCAGATTTTTCGACCTTAGTTGACGCTTCACGTCGACAAGGTCTCAATTTCGGCACGAATTACGTGGGGAATTTCTGAACTGGACCATCTCCTCAAGGGACTCTTTTCATGTATTGGAAGTCTTCAACTTCTTAGATTGGTCCCTTGGGGTGATGTCCAAGAAAGCCCATGATTCGGAAGGAATCGAACCTTGAAGCCCTGTTATGCATATTGTCTGTATTGACAAAGCGGTACAGGATGGCTCTTTTGAAAAATCTCCATCATTATTTGGAGCAGGTCTTCTAAAGAAGAGGACTGTATATGGGGCCTTCTTAACCAAGGCAGTCTCACACGCTCAGAGGGCAGCTCTACTGTATTTCGCCTCTATCTGACTTTTTGTTCCCTTCTCAGTTAGTGAAGGACATTGCGCATTCTTTAACTGAGAAGGCGACTCAGGATCTTCTGACGCAGTCAGCAAGAAAGAAGAAACCTGTTTTCTGCATCGGACAAGAAAGGACCTAGTACATCTGTTCAGCCCTTTCGAGGTGGTCCGACCTCCAGACCTCCCGCAAGAAGGAAGGCTCCGGAGAAGAGAGGTAGGTCTGCCTTTCGTCCCTTTAAAAAGGAAAATGAAGATTCTCTCCTCCAAGCACCAGTAGGTGCCAGGCTCCTGGGATTTGTGGAAGCCTGGACACTGATAAACGCAGACTCGGTCTTCATTGCTATCATAAGGAAGGGATATCGTTATCCCTTTTCCTGAACACGTCCTCCCCTCCCCAACGTCAATACCAAGGGAACTATCAGCCAAGTACAAGGATTCCTGGGCTGAGGGATACTCTTCGATCGATGGTGGAACAAATGTGGGACAAGAGAGCGAGAACTAGTATGATCAAAAACTCCCCGGGGTTTTACAATCGCCTTTTTCTGGTTGCGAAAGCCTCGGGACGGCTGGAGACCAGTACTGGAACGTCAGCTCTCTGAACAAATTGTTCAGAAGGAGAAGTTCTCCATGGAGACTTCTGCTTCAGTCCTAGCGTCATTACGACAAGGAGATTGGATGGTGTCTCTAGATCTCCAGGACGCCTACTTTCACGTCCCGATCCACCCTTCATCGAAGAAGTACCTCCGTTTCATGACGGGGGGAAGGATCTTTCAGTTCAGAGCCTTGTGTTTCGGCCTGTCCACAGCTCCTCAGGTCTTCACAAGCCTGATGAAGAATGTGGCGAGGTTTCTTCACCTCAAAGGAGAAATATCTCTCTGTATCTGGACGACTGGCTCATCAGGGCCAGATCAGAGAGACAGTGCTTGGAGGACCTAAAGTTAACGCTAGATTTGATCAAAGCGTTGGGATTGCTCGGTGAACCTCGAGAAGTCTCAGCTGATCCCCAGACAGGACCTAGTCTATCTGGGGATTCGGATGGATTCTCGGGGTTTTCGAGTATTTCCTTCGCAAGAGAGAATCGCAAAAGGTTTGCGGATAGTCTCTCTTCTTAGGGAAGGAAACATACGTCGGCGAGGGAATGGTTGAGCCTTCTAGGGGACCCTTTCCTCGCTAGAACAGTTCTTCCCACTAGGAAGACTGCATTTACGTCTGCTTCAATTCTTCCTCAAGTCTTTGGAGCTGGAAAACCGACAGCTTTCGGACTTTTTTCCCATTCCAGTGGGAGATAAAATCGCACCTGGAGTGGTGGTTGCCCCCTCTGCAAGAGAACAAAGGGATCTCTCTAAAAACACAGAACCCAGACCTAGTGTTGTACTCCGACGCATCGGAGAAAGGTTGGGGAGCGACATTAGGCTCAGAAGAGGTGTCAGGCACCTGGGAACCAGCACAGGTGACTTGCACATAAAAACTGCAAAGAGCTCTTCGACCGTGCATCTGGCTTTGAAGAGTCTAGAAACCTCTGGTGTCGAACAAAGTAGTGCAAGTAAACGTGGACAACACCACCGCACTTGCCTACATCGGAAACGGGGGGACTCACTCCTCGTTCCTTACGAACTGACGAGAGACCTATTGCTTTGGACGTCCCACAGGAACATCTCCCTGCTGACAAGGTTCATACAGGGAGTAAAGAATGTGAGGGCGGACAGACTCAGCAGGAGGAACCAGGTCCTTCATACAGAGTGGACCCTACACGAGGAAGTGTGTCTCGATCTCTTGGTCTCTGTGGGGGACTCCTCATGTGGATCTCTTCGCAACATTCATTTCCAAAAGGCTGCCAGTCTTTTGCTCGGTCGTGGAAGATCCAAGAGCACTTATGTAGACGCCTTCCTGCTAAATTGGTCTCGAGTAGACGTATATGCTTTTCCCCCATTCAAAATCCTGGGATTAGTAATGAAAAAGTTTGTGGCGTCAAAGGAGACGAGGATGACGTTATAGCCCCCTTTTGGCCGGCCCAGGATTGGTTCACGGAGGTGGTAGAGTGGATCGTAGACTTTCCAAGATCCCTACCAAGAAGGACAGATCTTCTCAGACAACCACACTTCAAGAGGTACCATCAAAACCTCCCCGCTCTCGCTCTGACTGCCTTTCGACTATCGAAAGACTTGTCAGAGCGAGAGGCTTTTCTCGCGAAGTGGCAAGCCGCGATCGCGAGAGCACGCAGAACCTCCACTACGAAAGTATACCAATTGAAGTGGGAGGTGTTTAGAAGGTGGTGTAGATCCAAGAAGTTGTCCTCCTCCACTACCTCTATAGCGGAAATTGCTGACTTCCTGCTATTCCTGAGAGAAAAATCTCATCTAGCCGTATCCACAATAAAAGGATACAGAAGTATGCTCTCGGCTGTATTCAGGAATAGAGGATTGGATCTGGCAGATAATAAAGATCTCCACGATCTCATAAGGTCTTTTGAGACTTCAAAGTCGAAGGAACCAGTACCTCCGAACTGGAACCTAGACGTAGTCCTCAAGTTTCTGTCATCGGAAAGATTCGAACCTCCTCATCTGGCATCGTTTAGAGACATCACCAGAAAATGCCTATTCCTATTATCTTTAGCTACGGCAAAGAGAATTAGTGAATTACATGCTCTGCAGGATAAAGTCGGATTCAAGGGAGACTCAGCTATTTGCTCGTTTAAGACCCTGTTTTTAGCTAAAAACGAGAATCCCACGAATCCCTGGCCTAAGTCATTCGAAGTCAAAGGCATGTCCAGTCTCGTAGGCAGAGAAGCAGAGAGGTCTCTATGCCCTGTTAGAGCTCTGAAGTTCTACCTTCAGAGAAAGCATCAGATGGAGGCTCTAGACAAGGTCTTTGGTGCGCGGTAAAAGACCCACAAGACTGATGTCCAAGAATGCGCTGGCATTCTTTGTGAGAAACGTCATTACAGACGCTCATAAGGTCTGTCCTGACGAACAGTTACAACTGTTGAGAACTGTTGAGAGTTAAAGCTCATGAAGTGAGAGCTGTAGCGACGTCTCTCTCGTTTCATAAGAATATGTCGCTTAAAAACATCATAGATTTACGACATTTTGGAGATGCAAACTCAGTATTTGCATCTCATTACTTGAAAGACGTTCGTGTGACATATGAGAAAGTGTTTTTCTCTAGGTCCTTTCGTATCGGCGGATACGATTCTGGGTACGGGAGCCGACACCAATCCTTAATGTATATACTTTTCTTCTTTTTGGATATGGTCTGGAGTCTCTTCGAACAATGGAGGACTTGGTTTAGCACGGGCGGCCGTCTATGTTGTTCAGTAAGAGAATCTTGTCATATCCAATTAGATGAGTATAAAAATTTTTTTTTGGAAAATTATGTATGTGTGCGTAGTGGTTTTTGAGTTACGGTTGTTGTGACGAGTTCGGGGATAACTCGGAACAATCCTTAGTTCTAACATATGGTTAGGATCAGGTGGTCGGGATTGGTTGTGTGCTCCTTCATAAGGTGTATTGTCATATAAGTGGATCAGCACCCATTGACAAAGTCCTTTTAGGCTCTGCCGAGTAAGCGGATAAGACCCCATCGGCAGACCCACAAGAACTCTTGGCCATAGATCATATATCTCGCTAAAGTTTCTTGAGGTGATGCAGACTACTGGGAAACACCACGAAGTCTACCACCTATCAGGTAGGAACCAAGGTTTTAATTTATACCTACAACATATGTTGTTTACCTGTCCTATTCCATATAGTAGCTGTCTCTTACCCTCCACCTAAGGGTGCCAATCAGCTATGTATATATCTGACAGGTAAGTGGATTGTATGAAAATGATATTGTTATTATACAATAAAGTTTCATACATACTTACCTGGCAGATATATACAATTAAAGGCCCACCCAAGCCTCCCCGCAGGAGACAGGTGGAAGAGAGAAAATATGATAGAAAAACGGGGGATGGTTCCTAGTCCTGCCGCCCAGGGCAGGCAGGTAGATCACCTGACCTACCTGTAGCGAGTGGCGCGAAATTTGAATTTCTGTCGGGGACGACGGAGTCTTAGCTATGTATAATATTACTTGCCAGGTAAGTTATTTGTATGAAACACTTTATTGTATAATAACAATATCACTTTTTTGTTTCAGTACCTTAATGATTGGTAATGTCAAATTGGTGTAATTCATTTTAAAAAAAGGATTCCGCTGAGCAATCTAAAAGCTTGCAAACAGAGACCCTGATTTGTGCCAAAAAAAATCTCACAAATAGTTTGGAAAACCACTGGGACTCTAGAGGGAGTAGCCATGGTTTAATGCTGGCTGGATAGGTCATGTATACTAGAGGCTGGATTTTATTCCTTCATTGTTCTGCACCCCAACTTTGTTGAAGAACTTATGACAGGCAGCTAACAGGACTGTTCCTTATCGCTTTTTAACATGCCTTCCTGGTCCTGTGTCCTAAGTAGTGAAGAGAACCATTTGCTTTGTCCAGTGAGGGTGCTATCAGGCTTTTACCAATTGACTACCTGACTTCATGTATACAGACTCATATTGGCCAAAGCAAGTGGTTAGAGAGCATACTACAGAAATGTGACAGATGGTGAAGCAGAACGGAGTGAAGTGCAAGCCAATGTGTACTTAAGTTGCTTTTAATCATAATTTGTGTTAATTTCTACTTTAAGTAAAGGCAAGCATTAATTTTCTGATAGACAAAAGGTTGGTGAATGTGGTGTGTGTGTGTGAGATTAATTTTTTTTAAAATTAAAAAGCATAGTTTTTTATAGTCTTAACTAAATTAAGTTGATGGGTAAGGAATTATAATTTTTTTTTCAAATTTTTCTATGTTAGTTTGAAATGTTACTAGAAAATGTGCAGTAACCCATTGTTAATTCAGTTAATTTTAATCTATAGGTCGGTTTCTGGTTTTAAATTTTGTCAGCTGATTGTTTTTATAGGTTATGTAAACGTTTATAAATACGAGAAATAAGTTTTAATTTATTAAATGAATAAGCGAAAACGGTACAATAGTAAAGTTTAAGCAGTTTTTTGTATTTCTTCGAAAAGTTAAAATGAAAATTAAAATCTTTTAATAAAAGTAATAGGCTCATTGTCATTAATTTTCAGTCATGTTTGTTTACATATACTTTTTGATTTTGCTGGTTTGTTAGTGTTTTATAAGTTTTGATGATGTATGTGTTTTTGGCATAATTATCATTATGGGAGAGTAACTACTAAAAGTATGAGATTGTCAGTTGCTCTTTCTTGTGTACAAATATAACTTTGCATTGACAAGTATACCATAGTGTTTGGTATTATAGTAGAGAACTTCCACATGACCTTATGATTATTAATCTTGGTAGTCTGGCCTAGCTTTCCCTAAAAACCTTCTTGAAATAGTCATTTGTAAAAGCAGTCACAGGTTTGTCCCTTCACGGAGTAGCTAGACATTACTAACAGTCTTAGATTGTTTTGCTAAACATGTATCTTTCTCAAGTGTAAGATTCAGTAAAAGTGAGAGTTTGCTATTATATGTTTTAGCAGTTGCCTTCTTCAAAACATAAATGGTTTGTTTTTATTTTCATTATTTTTTTTTTTTTTCTTCACAGGTTTCATTTCAATGGAAGGAAATCATCCCAAACAAGGGGAAAACGAAGATATAGACCAAGGGCTGGCAGCTGACTTTGATGATTCACTGTCAGGGTTAGGTGTTGACATTAGCACAGTAAGTATGGATTATTTCATAGATTGTAAATTAGGCTCATGAAATTTAGTGTAGCAGTTCTTACAGTGCATTTAGTGGTTCAAGCAGTTTATTTTTATAGCCATTTTCAAAGATATCACAACAGAAACTGCTGTGTATATAACATATTTATCTTTTAGTTGTTCACATGGAGGTAGATTTTAGAAATATGTTTTATTATACTGAGGATATATTTTGGAATGAATATGGTTTCCATCCGGATTAGTCAGCAAAATTTTATGTACTTCCAAGTTAGGCATCTCCTCACTCGATTGACAGATTGATCTTACACAAAAATAGAAATAGTAGAAACTTAATTTCCATAATCTTGAGGTATGAAGGAAACTAGAAAATGGAGGCAAGAGTGGTTGATTAAATTTCAAAGCAAAAACTAGTTACAATGATAGAAACCCTTGGTAAAGTGTGTGTTACCTCCATGCAGCATGCAGCTTGACTTACTTTACAGCCCAATCATAAAGCACAAATACATTAGTATTGAATGATTGAAAGTGCTTCAGTGCTTGGCTTTACTATAGCCAAAATTTTTGTACATGAGTCAAGCATAAATACTCAACAGTATCACTTGTTAATGTGAAAATCAGTAGGTAGAGTCATAGGCTTACTTCATAAGGCTTTGAGACAGTGAAAGTTTTGGACAATTTTTTAAACATGGCAACATAATGTGTTTCATCAGTTGTTAATACTTGATAGATGTAGGTATCATGGTATTGTAACATGCATGTGTTCTAAGGAAATTAGAATAATAATTTCTCATACTATTGTATAAATGGGAGGATGTCTAGTATATTTACATGGTAAAGCCAACAATATCCATTTTACAGTTCCTGCTATTGAGTAAATATTGGTGTGATAATTGACTACCTTCAATGTAGGCATAGGTATGTTTGATGAGATAAATTTCATAGTAGTGACATTAAAGGCTTCAGTCTTCTATTCATTATTACCCAATGATTTCCCTGATATGCCTCCTGTCCATTGTAAAAATGTTAAAATTGTAGTGTATGAATATAGAATTATATTTAATCTTGAAGTCAGTAATTGTACACATTTCTTGCTCAGTAGCAGTGACTATTTCCACAGGTAACTTTCTTTTTCTTAGTTCAGTGTCAAGAATTATGGTAATCCTTTTTGGGATACTGTTTTTGCTATTGACAGGTATAAATTTCAATGTTTGTCTGCAAGGAGTAATTCGGTATATCTTCAACCTATCTATAGGCTTCGTACAACATGAGTGAAGCCTTACTGGCTCTGCCAACCGTCCCGCTTCTTAAGCATGAAATAGATAAGCAGAGTTACACATCCTCTACTCCAGCCACTTTTGATGAGTCCTCTCAGAGCAACACAACTGACCGACTATTCAAGTGAGTTAAATTAAAAGGTTTCAAATGTTGTAACACTATTGTTCACAGTTTTATTGGGTATCACACAGTTTGATTCTATGTAGAGATGAGCCATGTTTAAAGATAAGTGGAATTAGTGGTATGTGTTGTGTGAATTATTTTTACTGTTTGTACCCTAAAGTGACCATGTCATCTGGTGTAGGTGTGAGATGCAAAAGTGGCATTTATCATTAAGAACAAGGTATTCTTTGTTTCAATATTGTAAGCATTTCATCATTGAGGACTGTACTGTGGGTAGTAGCCATTTTGTAGAACTCCAACATAACTTAATCTATTGTAAAAGATTTCAAATAGCTGACGACACAATCTTACACAGCATTCTTTGATGTTGGTTTTCTAACATATGCAGAATTAGGGGTGTTAAAGTTTGATACGGATAGTCAGGCAGTTAAAACTCTTTCAGGTTGTAACTACTTTGAGAGGTTGCAATGGATTAATGAATACCAGCTCTCTCTCTCTCTCTCTCTCTCTCTCTCTCTCTCTCTCTCTCTCTCTCTCTCTCTCTCTCTCTCTCTCTCTCTCTCTCTCTCTCTCTGGTGAGAATTTTTAATTGGCTTCAAAGGGAAGACTAGGGCCTGATTGTGGCAGCAAAGTGAGGAGGATGATTGGGAATAGCGTGTTAGTGGAACTTTGAAAAGTTTTAAAACTACATTGGTTATTTTCTTTTTCATAGTCTAAATAGTAAAGGTAATCTCTCTTAGCTTATTTTCATATAAATTGGTCATCTCCATAAGTGAACATTGTAGGATAGAATAGAAACCTTTTCTTTTTATTAAAGTTTGTTCTTGCCATTCTAATGTGAAAGGAATTTTAGGTTAGTTAGATTTGATTTATAGATAGGCTATTCTTTACTATTCACATGTCAATTTATAGTCCTTCTACCCTAATAGCTTGGACTTTTTTGGGGTGAACGTTTATAGTTGTTTTTTTATTTTACGTGTTTAGTGATTGGAATTTGGTACAGTTTTCATCTATAAAGATGAGTTCAACCAGGTAAATTGGGGAGGAAACGCTGGTGGAAAGGTGGGTTCATTTTAGTTATAATTTTTTCAGTGTATAATTGGAGATGAGAATTTGCGTTGTTACCATGTCAGCATGTTACTAGGTTTTTATATAAATGTTAGATATATATCAGATTTTTTTTTCTCAGTCATTAATGTTGAATGTTTATGATATTGTCATCACACTTCAGTATTCAATGGGAAATTATGCTCAATATTTGTTTTATACAATATGCCACTTTTGTATCTGCATTTATATTAATGAATGATTATTTGAATGTAACATAAGCAAGAGATTCTGCGCAGCTAAGGTTGGTTACTTGTTTTTTTAATGTTTGCATAGTTTTTAGTTGTGTGTACTACATCAATTTCTATCTTAATTCTATTTGTCCTTTATTGGTTTCCATATCTGTACATTGTGGTATTTTGCAATGATTCCAACTTCATATTCTTTGATTGTCAGGATTACAACTAAAACATCAATTTGGTAATTTATATGCATACTGAAAAAGGCAGCGTCTTCATGAGTTGTCATTTTTTTTTTTTTTCTGTTTTAGGTCCCCATTGTTGAGTTTAGAACTGATTTGCTTATTTTATGGTGTGAAGTTGTTGGTGCTTAGTTGAATTATTAGTTGACATTGCATCCTATGAAATTTGATCAATATATTGAAATTTTGGTAGCAGGCATACATGATCATATCATCAACATCATGTAACAGAGGATAAATTACCATAATGCATCACAGTTACTTAGCACCTAGGTTAAAATAACATTGCTTAATTTGGAATTGGATATTTTAGGAACTAATCTAAAGGGCGATTGGTTGTTAATTCAAGAACTTAAGCTAAAACTATCTTCTGATAACACCAAACCTCAGATTAACATGAAAAACTAGACTATGTGAGGAGGCAGATGCTTTGCTACATAAAAATGGGGAAAGTTATTTTTGCTCTTGCTCTCTCTTTTCCCTATGATTTATCTGAGACTTCTTTTCTTTTTCTTTCTTGAAATTATTAGTGTTATTATGCATTCACAAATTTTTTTTTCCGAATAAGATCAGTTAAATTTTTAATGTTTTGTGTTCTCTGCTGTGAGAACAGAAGGAAATAATGAACTTTTTCTTTAGCCACATTGTTGCTAGTTCATGATATAACTATGTTTTAGATGCCCTTCATAATGATATGATTATTTGTGAATACAGTCTCCCCCCCCCAGTTTTATGTGTTTCACATTTCTGCGGTCCACTTTGTCGCCTTTTTTTTTTGTCCACTTTGTCGCTTTTTTTTTTTTTTAACACATTATGTACTATATTCAGTTTTTCACTGGGAAATTTCACTATCTTGTGGATTTTTTCTATTGACCATATTTTTTAAATTATTGCTAATTTGCTTTTTTCTTTATTTATTTATTTATTTTTTGTAGAGCAACAGTATTTATTCACTAATTACTGTATTTATTCATATTGTGTATGTGACTAAATACCGATGCTTATGATAAAAATTATTTACAGCATACTTAAAATGTAGTTGTGTATGTATTAAGCTCATTCCAGGTTGGGCCCCATACTGAGCATAATAGGTCTCTCTCTCTCTCTCTCTCTATGTAAGATGTATTTGAAATATATTGCTGTAAAGATTGTTGATGATAATGCATATTGAACACAGATAAAGAAGAATTTGTTTTTCTTAGCAGCCAATAAAATGGTGATAACAAAGGACATAATGGACATACATTGATGAATTATATATTGGTGGAAAGGCCAGGAAATTCTACATAGAAACATATACACGTGAATTTTGCTGCTTAGCTAGGTGAGATAAAAGATTATCATCAGTGGGTAATGAACGTTTTGACACAGGTCTTTACAATCGTGATCAGTGGGTCTAAAGGAGGTCTTCATAAGTACTCCCCACCCCAGGCAATTATTAATAATGAAAATTTAGATAATGCATAATTAATAATGAATAACTGGAAGATTTTTACAGTTAATCACAATATCTTGTTGGCATCGGGAAATGTCCCCGAGTTCTTGATATTTGAGGTTGTGGGGTAGTCTCGAATAATGAGTCGTCCGGGGGGGGCCTGCCGTGATGTTGTCTTTTTTCTGGCCCCTGGGACGGCCTTGACCATGTCTCGGAATGTCGGTTCCTTTGCATGAGGTCTTGTTTTGTGGAGGAATTCTCAGACGTGTGCTGATCTCTTCCTGGGTTTCGTTATCCATCAGGAAAGCTGGCTATAATCTGTCGATGGATACCCAGTTTTCCCGCCTGTGGATGTCAACGAGGTAAGCCTTGGAGTTTCTTGGGATAACACGGGATGGGCCTCTGTGTGGTGTGGACTTTTTCTGCAGGAGATTCTTTGCCATTTGCTTTTGGTGCTGTTCAAAGTCCTAGCAGGACCCAGGGTAGCTGCACCTTCCAATTTTTGTCAGTTCACTGTACCATCAGTGCCGCTTTTAACGAACGGTGGGCCCTTTCCACCATTCCGTTGGCTGCGGGGTTATATGCCATCGTCCTGTGGAGTGTTGTGCCATTCAGTTGTGCCAGGGAGACCCAGAGTTCTGACAGGAATGCCGAGCCCCTATCCGTAGTGATATTGTCCGGCACGCAGAAACGGCTTATCCAACTTGATAGTAGGGCTTCTACACAGGCCCTTGTAGATGCTTCTGGCCATCTCGTAGGCCGGTCTGTGGCTGTTAAGAAGGTAACTGGCGTCCCCTGATTGGGGCAGAGGTCCTACAACGTCAATGTGAATGTGCCTGAACCGTCTTCATGGTTAAGGGAAGTCTCTAATGCCTGATCTTGCTTGTCTGGCACAGTATGCAGTTCTTTGCCCATCTCCGCATGTCCTTTTTTTGATCCCGTGCCACACAAACTTCTCGGTCATCTGGTGATTTGTTGTATGTCATGATTTATTGGAGAGGCTGTGGATGATGTCGAATACCTTCTTCTGTTGTGATGCGGGTATTAGGGGGTAGGAGCGGCCTGTGCTGGTGTTGCAGAGAAGTGGCAATCCCTGCCCTCCTACTAGCATGTCCTTCCACTTCAGCACGGTGAGTGCCGTGCAGTAAGCTGGCATTTTGGGGTCTGCGGCTTGTTCCTTTGCCAGGTCCTCATAGTCGATGCCCAGGTGGACCACATTTATTTCAATCCTTGACAGGCATTGGCTACCAGGTTCTTCATTCTGGGGACATAGATAATGGTGCATCCGAATTCGGATATAGCGGCCAAGTGCCGCTGCTGTCTTGCCGACCACACGTCCCCAGCTTTCATGAAAGCATGTACCAAAGGCTTGTGGTCTGTCTGGATGGTGAAGGGGTTGCTATCTAGGAGGTATTTGAAGTGGTAGATTGCCGGCAGTTCCCTGTCAAATGCACTGTAGTGGGCTTTGGGCAGTTTCAACTTGTGGCTGAAAAAGGCGAGCGGGCAGGGTCACTATCTGCTCCAGTACGGCTCCTCAGGCCACGTTGCTGGCATCGGTGGTAAGTCTCGGAGGGGTGGTGGGGTCCTGGTAGGGTAGGGTGGTGGCTCTGGCAAGGGCTGCCTTCGTCTGCTCGAGTGTCCTCTGCTGCGGCATTTCCCACGTCAGCGTCTTCAGTTCCCCCTTCAGAACCTTGGTCAGGGGATACATGATGCGGGCGATGTCTGGCACGAATAGTTGGTAGTAATTGACCATGCCAAGAAACTCCTGCAGCGACTTGATTGTCTTCGGTGTAGGGAAGTTGTTTACCACCTCTGCCTTGGAGACCATGGGGCAAACACCTATTGGGGAGACCTAGTGTCCCAGAAAGTCCATATTCTCTACTCCAAAAGAACACGTTTCGAATCTGACGATCAACCTGTTTTCCTGAAGGCGTTTCAGCATGGCCCAGACATGACCCAGGTGCTCTTCCAGAGACCTGGAGAATATCAGGATATCGTCCATGTAGCAGAGGCAGAAAGGTAGGTCCCCCATGGTGCTGATCCATTTTAGTATATATTTTGGTGCCGAGTAGGGCTCCTGTTAGGTCCTGCATATTTGGCAAGGGGTAATGGTCAGGTGTTGTCACCAGGTTCAGTCGACAATAGTCCCCACAGGGCCTCCAGGAACCGTCTGGCTTCTTACTATGTGAAGGGGGGATGCCAATGGGTTTGATTCCTTCTTGGAAATACCCATTCTCTCCATTTCTGCGAATGCTTGTTCATAATCTTGGGGTTTCTTGGGCAGCAGGAAGCGAAACTTGGCATGTCGGTGGACCCTTGGTGGTGATGTGGTGGTAGATGCTGTGCTTGGTGTGTGTTCCCAGCTCCTGCCATAGCTCCAGTTTGAAGATGTCTGGGAATTCGTGCAGGAGGGCGCTGTATTTGGACGACACTGCAGCATATACAGCGGGTGAATATATCCCGGGCTGGTAGTGAGCGGGCGAGAGTGGCAGTTTCCTTGGTTTAGAAGGCGTTTACAGCCGACGTCCACCAGCAGGCCGTGTTGTGCCAGAAAATCGGCACCCAGGAGAGGGAACCTGACGTCCATGATGACCAAGGGCCATTCGTACTTGTGGCCCAGAATGGATATTTTGTGGGTCTGGGTTCCATAGCAGTGGATGGGGCTTCCATTTGTGGCTACTAGTGTGGCCATGGCATTTGGGGGGGCGGTTGTGGTTCTCTCTCAATTGCGGAAAGACCGACTGCATGGCACCCGTGTCTGTCTACCAGCATTTGGCGCCCTGAGATTGCGTCGTGGATGAAGAATCCCACTGGGAGGGATTCCATGTTGTTTGTGGCCACTGTTGTTAGGGGTGCCCGCCCACTGCGTTTTTTGGGAACTCACAGGGAGCTCTGGAGTTTCTGGCAATTTTGCCGAATTGTTGGTGGAAATAACACTGGGCTAGAGTCGTCCATGTCCTCTGCTGCTGCAGCGGCGCCTGTATTCTTTATATTGCGTGTGTATCCCCCTCCTTGATCTTCTCTTCTATCAGGCTGCAGGCTCTGGGTGCTGCAGTGTGCTTGGAGGCCTTGGAAGTGTGCCTGCCTCCATGGTTTGCTCCCTCACCTCCTGAGGAAGGTGCCACAGGAATATTTCTCGCGATAGGCTGATCTCCCTTCTTTTGCCGGATTTGTTGCGGTCCAGCAGCATCAAGAGACCTTGTAGTTCATCTTGGGCGTCTTTGGGCGATGTGTCCCCCACAGGCTGGTTCATCAGGTCCTGGGAGCATTGGGCTCTTTCTGGGATGGGCATGGAGTTGATCTCGGTGAGCTTCCTGCAAAGATCTTTATATTTGATCTTTTCCAGCTGCACGTCTAGCCAAGGTGTAATTTTATTTAACACTTCCTCGGGCAGCGTCGACAATGGTGATATCTGCTTTGATTTTTTAGTCTGTGACCTTGGCTATGCAGAAATGTACATTGGCCCACAGGAACCATGGCGTGATGTTTATCGCCTGAGTTATCACAGTTTTTGAAGGGGAGAGGGGGATGCAGAGGATGTGTGAGTCCTTGGTTTGATTTTCGAGTTCTGTGTGGTTCCATTAATGACTTTCTGAATACAGTCGATGTGGATTGTAAATGAGAAGGCCAAACCTTTCGAACATGCCAGAACATGCTTGCGGAGGTACGCCGTAATTAGTCCGTTAGTGGCGTGGATGGTTTTCCGAGGAAGGAGCTTTCAGAAGCCTAAACTTTGTTGCCATATGATTCCGTTAAAAGCTTCTGAAGGTAAGCGTGGCCATAGTGAGTCCATTAGTGGCGAAGCCAAAACCGCTGTTTACAACTGGGTACTGATGATTTATTACCAGGGCACGTGATATACATAGCAGTGTGCAGACGGAAACGGAGTGCCTGACCCCCCGGGGTCTTCGACTCGCGCACACACAAGAGAAGAATGTTTCTTAGCAGTCAATAAAATGGTGATAATAAAGGACATAATCGACTTACATTGATGAATTATATAATAGCGGAAAGGTCAGAAAATTCTACATACAAACATATACTACATGTGATTTTTGCTGCTTAACTAGATGAGATACAAGATTGTGATTAGTGGGTAACGAAGGTCTTGACACATCTTTACAATCTAGATGAAGTAAAAGATTGTGATCAGTGAGCAAAGAAGTTCTTTACAAAATAATTTACAATTATTTTAAATATTGAACAACATGCTTTATCATAAACTTTGCTCTAATATCATTACAAATACAATCCTTATGAGAAAGAGAGAGAGAGAGAAGAAGAGAAGAGGAGAGAGAGATGAAGAGAGAGAGAGAAGAAGAGAGAAGAGAGAGAGACCCCTATTATGCTCAATTCCAGGCCCAACCTAGAGTGAGCTTAATAGATACTTAACTATATTATTAGTATGCTGTAGTAAATCATTTTATCTTAAAAATCCGTAGTATTTAGTCACATACACAATATGAAAAAATTCAGTAATTAATGAAATAACAATGTTATACAAAAAAAAAAAAGTGATAATTTTAAAAAGATTAATACTTCAGTGCTATGAGAGAAAATGGCTTTGTATATAGTAGAGGGGTAACTTGATCAGTTGTCAAACGTTATGCAAGACCAATTTATTTAATTTATTTTAAAGATTTATTTGTGTTAACATTTTATAGATATTTTGTTGTTTACATTAGTATTAATATTTTGAATGAGTAAATCATTGTTATAAACATTTTAAAGGGGCAAATATACTTAAGAGTAACAGTTGTAAAAGGGTACTAATCTAAGATGTCTTTGGATTTGGGGATGATGGTTTGGGTTGTATTTTTGGTTGAAATATTAACTTGTTTTAGTATAACAATTTAGGGTATATTTTTGTTTAGACTATCAAGTTAAGCCATGAAATGTTAAAATACAGTTATAAGCATTTTAGTTTATGGGGTACGGGGTATTCGGCACTTAAAAGCCAGTTATAAGCATTTTTAGGGGGGATTTTTGCATTTCCGTGGCAGGTTCTGGAACCTAATCTGTGAAAAAGTGGAGGAGCACTGTATTTCAAGTCTAATCATCCTAGGTGGTCAGGCATTCGACGAGCATATTGATAATGTCAGTTCATACTGTTTTAGAGAAGGAAATTCATATGGTGTTCAGAGCTGGACGATGTTCATATCAAGTGCAAAATATATTATGCTACTTTTTTTTAATTTTTATAATAAATGCATACATATACGTTTATCGATTAAAGGAACAATTTTAATTCTTCCAGATTGTACAGCATATCCACGAATCATGAACCTTGCTATAGTGATTTTAGTAGGATATTACTATAAGTGATAGAAAAATGTTTTGGAAGGAACTTATGAATTTATTGGAATTCAAACAAATTTCCATGATTAGCCTGAATATATCTAAATTTATTTTATCAGTCTGAAAGCACATGTTTCATACATACAGACAAGAAGTGAAAAGAAGTCTTGAATATGAAAAGGATCTTGTAAGATTTGGGACACATCAAATTCTGTTTTTATATAAAACAACTGTTTGATGGTGGTAGACTCTAAAATTTTTGTACAGTATTTTAGTCCGTAACAATATACACTGAGATACAATATTTTTGTACATGGAACTTACCCAGCAGATATATACTTAGCTATTAGTCATACTTTCCGTCGTCCCCACGACAGAAATTCGAATTTCGCCGGCTCAAAGCACGCTGCAGGTAGGTCAGGTGATCTACCGCCCCTGCCGCTGGGTGGCAGGAATAGGAACGATTACCGTTCTAGAACCAGATTTTCTCTGTCGCGGTAGTGTCAACATACGTTGTTGCTACTCCTGACTTGATTTTCGTTTTTTCATCGCCATCGACCTTCTGGGCTGTCTTTTGCAGGGAAGTACTGGGTCTTTGGTTTGGCATACGCTTTTATTAACTTTTTAATGAATTTGGCTTCGAAATTTCGAAGAATATATTACGTGAAACTACCGAATTTTTCGGTAGACACTTATATTTTGCAATAAGGGAAATATTGATTTTTTTTTTTGTCACTAATACGTGTATAAGTGTAGAACTTGATGAAGGAAATATAAGATCTAACTTCCTACTTTAGGAAGTCAGAAAGCATATAACTAGATACGCTTCTTTGAGCTTTAAGCTTTAAGAGCTCTCGTACTAACGAGCAGTTAGAGTATGGACAATTCTAGTAGTTGTTGCATCCTCATCACCTTCTTACTCCACAGAATCTACAAATTCATATGTGCAAATTTGAAGATAAATGGATGGAGCTCAAAAGGCGAGCTCTAAAAAGGTAAGAAGTGAATATAGTGTTCCCAGTGCAGTGGAGGGTGCGTCTGATCGGCTCCGTAGCGCTTCCAGGCCTAGACCTCTTCCAAACTCCCAGACCCAGTGGAGGAGGAAAGTCGACAGCCGCAGGAAGGTTTAGTGGCGAACCCCCACCGGTCAGGCGTCCCCTCGGCAGGTTCTGTAGAACGTCCCAGACTGCCAAGGATAGCCATTGATAAGGCATCCTTAAAAAAGTGCGTCTCTTCATCTTACATCCGAAAAGACGAAGAATGTATGTTTTTGGAGTGATCTAGCGCGTTCTCTGAAAACTAAGAGAACACTGAGCAAGAGCCAGCCGCTGCCAGGAACGCCGCGTTCCAGCAAGCTAGCGTGAGGTAATTTCCGTCCATAGCCAGCAGCAAGGCGCGTTCCAGCTAACAGACTAGCGCGAGCCGCGTTCCTACAACCAAACGCGAGCCGCGTTCTAGAAAATTTTTCTTGGCGCAAGGCGCCTTCAAAGAGACGAAGCGCCAGCCTGGCGCAAATTGCGCCAGAAAAACAGACGGCTATTAGCAAGGAGCCTTACAGTAGAGTGGCAATCAGAACGATCCTTCCATTGAACGTTTCCGGGCAAGAGGCTCTTTCTAAAAGGGGTCTAGTAGGCGCTCGGAACTGTCAGGGCGCACGGGACCTTCCACGCAAGCGGAACGTTCCAGGAGCGAGTCTCCTTTCTAGCGTGCGGAACATTCCAGGCGCGCGGAACATTCCAGGCGCTAGGTGCAAGGATCCAGGCGCCAGAATATCCTTTCTCTATCTGCCTCGGCAGGGAAAGAAGGTAGTAGAGTATCTGCTGTATGAGAATACGATACGGCAAATCATAAGCACATACCGTAGTTACTTCTTTGCTGAGCAACTCAATTACCAGTATCCTTCCAGGAATTTCCTAGGAAGGACTACGCTTAAAGGGATTGTTAAGACAACACCTACTTAGCTTCTAGATTTATCGAAGTCTTGTTTCGCTTAGATATGCATTATAAGAACTTCCTGAAGTTCGATAATAATGTTATAAGATTCCTTTATTAAATGGAGTAGCTGGCAACTCTGGAAGAGTAAGGCCAGTCGGCTAACGAGACTGCTAATCGCTTAGACACCAACGCAGTATCCATGTAGTTGTCGGTCATGGTTGGTGGGCGGTAACATGTCTCTCTCCTGCGGGATGGAATGAATAACCGTGTCTCTCCCCTACAATCGTGGTTTTAGCCTCGGTTGAGGGGATAGTTAAGCAAACATAAATAAAATATTGTCTGCCTTTTGCTAAGAAGCTTTCAATAAGAAAGATATTACATTTCAATGCTGTTTACCGTAGGTAACATTTTTAAAGGATTCTAACGCAGCGAAACTCTATATTGTATAATGCTCTCATGCTTACGAAAGCATGGTTCTTATTAGAGTACATGCTTAGTAGAAGATGAATGTAGTAGAGAATTCACTTTAAGACTACGGTATGGTCAGTCTTATGCACATACCGAGGTTAACTACAGAATTCCTAGTATCCTTACAAAGGTTTCCTAGATTAATGCTGTTTACCACAATGTGACAGTATTATAAAGGATTCTAATACGGCAGCGCGCGATATATATAATTCTCTCATCCTTTCGAGAAACGCACACAACCTTTTAAATTCGGATATTGCTCAAGAGAAGTTGGGTGAGTCGGATGGGAAACATTCTCTTAGTGGCAGAAGTTTTTTGTTTCCCTGAATGGACTATACTACGTATATAAAAGTTTTTTCCCACTAAGACGGAATTAACATGTGAAGGATGTCGGGTACCATAAAGGCATAGATGTTATGGCAACATAACCTAAAAAGAACTAGAAGGAAGCGCCAGCCTGGCGCAAATTGTGCCAGAAGCACCATCCAAGATATTTTCTCGTTTTAGCGAATTATTAACCTAAGAGTCCAGTAGCCTCTCGGACAGCAGGCTCGGTAACGGCAAGATTCGTTCCTGATTTCGTTACCCATTTAATCGAAAAGGGGTCGCTTACAAGGAATGATGAAATGATTTATTTTAATCACTTAGGCCCAATTCCACGACTCTCTCATATCGCAAAGAGCATCGAGAATCTCTTTTTTCGCCCCGGTTCGCGTTAACAAAAGAGAACCTATTTGGGAACAGACACGGAACGTAACGATCCTTAAGAGGTTCGATGCAAGATTTTGCATGTCCGTGAGAACCTTCTCGATCGAAGATATAACTGTTAACGTATGTCGAACATTTATTGAAAAGAGTTGTGAGAACCTGCGGAAAGTCTTCTTCATAGATCTCTTTGTAAGGTAGAAGATGACAGGCTTCCTTTAGACTGCTTCTTTTCCTCGAACCAAGAGAGGTAGCAATATAAGACATCTTTAAATTTAAAGAAGGGGAATAAACTTTAGCCTTTTTTCCCCTAGTTATAAATTCTTAACAGATATTAAGATAATTGGGCGTCAAAGGAAGAGAGGATGTATGCCTCATTTTGGCCTTAGAGAGGTTGGATTCACAGAAGTCACGTTCTTCTCACAGCATGTTTCGTAAGGCTTTTCCAAGAGTATCTGGATATTCTATCAGAATCTATTATAAATAGACCTATAAAACCTCTCCACTCTGAGTCTGTCCGCGTGCAGACTGACCAGAAGTGGACATGAATGAGAGGTTTTTTCAAGGTAAATGACAATAGTCATGGCTAAGACATAGAATTGCTGCAGATCGTGTTAGGGAATGAGGAAACTGTCCTCTTCCGATACCTCTGTGAACCACATAGCGAGGTTTTTTCTTCACTTTCAGAGGGAAGAATCACCTATGTATATATCTGCTATCAAAGAACGCAGTTAAAGGCCATACTCTGTCTCTACAAAGGGAATTAGAGATAACAGAGGATTAAGATCTTTCGGGGATCTTATACGATACCCCAATACGACAAGAGTAGGATATCATGTACTTCGAATGGGATTTTTTTTTTTTTTTTTTTTTTTTTTTTGTGGCCACAGATTCCGTGTTCCGACAAAATGGAACTGCTCCTCATCTGACTTCTTTGAGGAAGTTTATGAAGGAATTCTTTGTTTCTCTTAGCCCTAAACGACCAAGAAGACAAGTGAATTTTTTGTGCATTGGAATCTCGCATCAGATTCATGGGAGACTCGGCAATGGGTTCTTGCAGCATAGTATGTCTGGCAAAAGAAATAAATCCCTCTATTCCTGACGCAACGCTTTCAGAGAGAAGTTTAGTTGCCCAGGCAGGGTACTTACATTTTCATCTACAGAAGAAGAGATGGTTTTAAACGTTTGCCTACAGAGTCTTCGGGGTGCGATGAGGGCTCAAAAATGCTTCCCAGAAGGTAATTCAGGAAGGATACAATAAGAGCTAGAAATCAGGGTTCCGCCAATTTCAGCTCAGAGTCTCCTTCGACTTCCAGACTCCTTCCCTTCCTTCGGGCAAGGATAGGGAAGATTCTGCAACGAGGAACCTCATCAACATGTAAGAAGAGATTCGTTAGCAAAAAAGAATGTTCACGAAGGATCCTCCTCGGAGGAAGACTCTTCTCTCTCGTGTTGTTAGATATCCTGTCGTCTACTGGGTGTAGCTGACTAAATCACCTCCCCTTGCCAGGGGCCAAAAGCTCAAAGGGGAAGAATTTCTTCCACCCTTCTCCAGTCCTCCTGATAGACTATGTGGTTGTTCAGGACTCTCGGACAATGTAGCGCCAGCCAAGCGCCAAATGCCAATACAGGCGAAAAACGCCAGAGGCGGACAGTTCCAAGGAACTCTGTCATGGTCGGATACTGAGAAGGAGCGGGCCAGAGGCATTTGCGCCAGAGGCGAACAAATCGGACAGATATAAGAGTGTCCGATGTGGACATCGTCAGACAGCCTAGAGACTCTTCCAAGCTCGAAGCTCCAGCAAGTGTGGAGGAGCCAAGCCAGGCGCGAGGCGCCAGCCAGGCTCTAGGAGCCAGCCAGGCTCTAGGAGCCAGCCAGGCTCTAGGAGCCAGCCAGGCTCTAGGAGGCCAGCCAGGCTCTAGAGCCAGCCAGGCTCTAGGAGCCAGCCAGGCTCTAGGAGCCAGCCAGGCTCTAGGAGCCAGCCAGGCTCTAGAAGCCAGCCAGGCGCCATCCAGGTGCCAGGCCCTCAAGGGCTAGGCTCCCAGTCAGGGATTGAGGATCCATCCAGACGCAAGGCTCCTTCCCAGTAAAGAGAAACCTAAAGCTCTGTCATGTAAGAGGGCTAGTCCCCATTGATATGATACAGGTAAGGCTCTGCCATGTAAGTGGGTCAGCCCCCATTGGCACGATCCGAGAAGGCTCTGTCGTGTAAGCGGGCTAGCCCCCATTGACATGATCCAGAAGGGTTTGTCAGTCATAGGTCCCTACCTCGCTGAAACTCTTGAGGCATGCAGACTCATAGACAGTAATCATGAAGTCTTCTGCCAGGCTCCAGGTGCCTTCCAGGCGCAAGGCACCAGCCAGACGCAAGGCTCCAGCCAGGCGCGAGGCGCTAGCCAGGAAGGAGGAGCCAATCAGGCACCAGCCAGGCGTGAGGCGCCAGCCAGGCGCAAGGCGCCATCTAGGCGCGAGGCTCCAGCCAGGCTCTAGGCGCCATTCAGGCGCAAGGCTCCAGCCAGGCGCGAGGCGCTAGACAGGCGCTAGGCGCCTGCCAAGCGCTAGCCAGGCTCCAGGCTTCACCCAGAAGAGATCTATATCAAAGAACGCCCTGGCCTTCTTTGAGACATTGTTGCTCTCCTAAGCACTTGATAAGTGCATTGATGATTCCTTCAAACAGCTGAGAATTAAAAGCGCATGAAGTGCGAGCTTTTCCGAATTCTTGTTCTTTCCCTAACAATATGTCATAAGGACATATTAGCTGTCACATACGGGAGATGCAACTCTGTGTTGACTTCCCATTATCCGAAGGATGTCAAGATAACCTTCGAGGGATCCTTCTCTCTTGGTTGATACGTGTCTGCGGATACATTGCTGGGATAGGGAGCAGATATGATCCTTAACTAGTGAGTTAAATTTTATTTAACGTCGTGTTTTTTCTTTGGGTTGTTTGAAAGGAGTTTGTAGATAACTCTTTTCAACTTAAGCACTAACCCTCGTGTTAGGATCAGGTGATCGGGATCGTGTTGTGCTCCTTAATTATGCCACTAGGCATAGGCATATTGTCATGTAAGAGGCTCTGTCGAGTAAATGGATAAGACCCCATCGACAGACCCACAAGAACTCTTAGCCCATAGGTCACATCCTCGCTGAGGCTCTTGAGGCGAAGCAGATTCCTAGGCATTAGCCATGGAGGCTTCCGCCTGATCAAGTAGGAACCAAGGTTTTATTTATTTATTACCTACAACGTATGTGTTTACCTGTCTATTCAGTAAATAGTTGTCTCTTTCCCACACCAAGGGTGTCAATCAGCTAAGTATATATCTGCTGGGTAAGTTCCATGTACAAAAATGATATTGTTAAGATACAATAAAGTTTTGTACATACTTACCTGGCAGATATATACGATTGATGGCCCACCCAACCTCCCCTCAGGAGACAGGTGGAAGAGAAAATCTGGTTCTAGAACGGTAATCGTTCCTATTCCTGCCACCCAGCGGCAGGGGCGGTAGATCACCTGACCTACCTGCAGCGTGTGCCGCGAAATTCGAATTTCTGTCGGGGACGACGGAGTCTATAGCTAAGTATATACTGCCAGGTAAGTATGTACAAAACTTTATTGTATCTTAACAATATCATTTTGATTAGCAAAACAG
>NC_087208.1:17865802-17913258 GCF_015104395.2 Macrobrachium nipponense
CTGTTTTGCTAATCAAAATATTGTATCTCAGTGTATATTGTTGCGGACTAAAATACTGTACAAAAATTTTAGAGTCTACCACCATCAAAACAAAATGACAATTTGTCGAAAACATTGCATTTTTCCTAACTATACAAACCTGAGGCCTCCTTTAACAATAGGAAGGTAACTAGCGGCAGCTGGGACGGTCGTAAGCTTCGAACAGGGGAGAACGGTAGTTAACTGCTTGTCCGAATCGTGCGCGCGCCCCAGCGCGCTGAGAGGTGAAGAATCACTTTTGCTTTAGGCCCATGCAAAAAAGTTGCAGATGAGGGTGCATGATGTGGGACTATATGTAAAAGGACCTCAGGTTTTGTATAGTTAGGAAAAATGCAATTTTCGACAATTGTCATTTGTTCCGATACGTAATACAAACCCTCGGTCCTTTAACAAATTAGGAAGACTCACACTTCTTGGTGGGAGGAATCTGAGTCTTTTTGGTGAACAGACTGGTTTTGTTTCGTCCAACCCTGGAGTGCCTCCCTGGTCGTAAGAGCAGGGAGGGATCCAAACCTCTGTCCGATTGATCGGGGTGTGCACCGCAGGATCCATGGTCAGACCTCTGGGCCAATACTAAGAGAGAGGCAAGCGTATCTCTTCGTACCAGCAAGCAAGAACTTGTTCCTGTTTGCAAGAGACAATCATAAAATGATGGGTTTGTCTCAATTTGGCATCCACTTCCTCCCCTTGTTGGAGGAAGTGGTGGATATTTACTCCTATCCCTACTGAAAGGGATTGGATGGTGCTCTATTGAGTAGCTCACCTGCATCTCGTCCTTACCCAGCCCAGCAGGGTGACGACCGTGTCCCTCTACCCAAAGGTTAGAGTAAGAAAAAGATGGAAAAGAGGAGCCAGTCACACTCTCATTCCTCATCCATTCTTACGGTCACACCAGGACTCGATGCTGTTCAGCCTGCGAGGGTCTGGGTTAACTACACAACGTGTTGAGCAACCACCACAGGTTCCCAAGGAAAAAGATCCAAGGAACTGTGGGCAATATCCTGAAGGTAGAAGGAGGTGCATGCGGTCCATGGTCGCCTTCATTACCTGCGCCACGGGAGAAGTTCTTGCGGAACGCGAGAGATATGAAGAGGCGTCCACACTCATCCTGGGTGTCGAGTTTCTTCAGACAGCTCCGTCGCACCTTCACAGGACAAAGCAGCATAGCTTCGTATCGGAGCGGTGACGTCCATTAGGGAGGGTATTGTGAAGGACTCGAACCAATCGTCAGTTACCGAAGGGTTCTGAGTCTTCGCTACGAAGATCGGTACGAAATCGAGCGTCACAAATCCCCATCCCTTTGTGCTTGACTTCTCAAGAGAAGTCATGCAGTTACCTAAGACGAAAAGAAGGGAATAGTCGTATGACCTATCCCTCTTCTCGACTTTGGTTATGTACAGTACTCATACTGACAAGCTATTAAGACGAAGTAATGATTGCTCTGGAACACCGAACTAAGTCCACAGCATAGTTCGTACTGACCTCGGACGCTCTGACAGCTGCCGACTGACTGGTTCGGAATCAGTAGAGGCAAGTTGTCCAAGCATCGGGTAAGTCACGTGACCTTCGCCCTTTAAAGAGTTATGCTGAGAGACCAAACAAATAAAATATTTGTTAGTCACCGATGCCGGACGGCGCGGCGATGATTCTCTTAATGCATAAGCTCAAAAAGGCGAAAGTCAATTGCCTTCAAAAGACCGAGGTCCCTGATGGCAAGAAAATCTCATAGACGTTGAATCTCAGCTTAAGGAGAAACAACACTATGTACGTTGAAGACGAAGGTAGGCAATGAATGCAACCTACGTCTTCCAGTTGAATCGAGAGAAGGAATCTCAAGATTCTAAACCTGTGCTTACAAATGACTGAAAACGCTAACCGCCATTTCATTGCTGTCCGTTGTGCATGAAAGCGGGGCGTTCTTCAGTAATGAAACACAGGGGAGAGCCGCTTGAAGAACTGCTTCTCATGGGCTGAACGTTTGGAAGTAGAGCTGGCAGGTGTGGGAGTAGGCGATGTCTTTCAATACATCTGCTAATCCGGGGTGAACAATGAACAATTGTACACCTCCGAATACAAGATATTTTGAGGACAAACTCAGATTCCGCAAAAATCATTCGCATTATCGGGATACGATGCAGCAAGAGACTATTACAGAATTCTGTTACCGTGCGGTAAACAAGAAAGATGAGAGTCGAATAGATATCTCTGTTAAAATTCCTCGCAATACCGAAGACGATGAATACTAGCGTTTCTCAGCAGTAGATGGTCATTCATGTATGCGAGAATCCCCGTTAATCAGAGACTTAAGTCCGTGATTGTTGGGCAGAGATACGGTTGTTATTCAATCAAAGCGGTGAGAAAGACATAAACAACCGTCTATCTCAAAGCGGCAGCTGATACTGAAATGCCTCGGGCAATTCAATACGCAGTAGCTGTCGCTGACTCGTCATCCTGAGTTGCCAAGTAATCCTTTCCACGAAGGAATGCGTTCGGCTAGAACCACCGAGCATAAAAAGATATGCTCGAGCAATTATATTTAAGCGAAACGAATTTCGGTAAATATAAAAGCTAAAATGGTGTTGTTGTGACAACACCATAAGTATATAGAATTGAAACTGGAAACTCCTGGGAGGTTGCAGGCAACCCGGGTTTGCAGTTCAATTAGAATACTTTTCGTCTAAGTCGCAATCCGTAGAATAACCAGGATATGCGCCTACCCCTCGGACCATTCAACTGCTTAGCAGAATCATGTCGCGAGGTTAATATACGTAGTATATTTGTAGGATTCTGAACAACGATCTCCATCCTAAATTCTTTCCTTCAAGAAAACAAAATAAGGATTGGAGATCGACCACCTTCGTTCTCTATTAAAGAGAGTGAAGGAGAAGTCTTCCTCGAAGGAAAGCTTCAATGGTGAACAGAATACTAAGACGATAGTTCCAGCCAAAACTGGATATTCCCAAACGTACGTTCTTCTCTATTCCAGGTTGGTCGCCTACTGTGAGATAGTCTTCTTTCAGCAGCAGTCTTCTTCCTAATGCTAGAAATTCCAGGAATTCGAGCATAGGCGAGGTTCCCGATTATCGTGTAACATATCGGGGATTCTCGTCTCCGCTCACTTTGGACCGTGGTCTCGCCTAAGTGTTTGGAGATCGTAAGAAACTCTAAACACTCTGAATGCGCTAGAAATTCCGTAGAAATTCTAAGCAGTCTGCGAAACCCCCACCGAATTCGTCAAACGATATCGGCTGGTGGTGGGTCCTCTCGATTCCCGTAGAAATCGAGAATGGGGCAGGATCCCTCCTCAACGACCGGGGCTTACGTCAGGTAGGACCCGAAGGTCCCCCCTGGTAGCGCAGTCCCCAACGTGTGGAATCCTACAGAAGAAATCTCTGTAGGATCCTTCCCCTTTCCCTCCCTCGTAGCCGTAAGGAGAGAGGGAATGGGGGAGGAATTGGATACTCGCTCGCCTTCCCAGTGGAACAGCAGTTGGAGAAGAGTAGGAGCAGCCATCGCCTTGCGGCGATGGCCTCTCAGAGTCTGGGAAAACGTATCGTCAGGAGAAAACGTTTTTCCCGAGGAGGTTACGAACTCTCACTGTAGGTAAGGGTCTGCCGCCACTGTGAACGTCGTCTGGGGTGGGGCTGATCGACACCTGACAGGAGAGAGCCGATACCGTCCTCCGACTCATTCCAGTCCTCGTCGAGGTCGAAACCTCTCAGGAGGACCGAAGGAGTATTTAAATACTGTCGAAGACACGTAGAAACGCCGCTGTCGCAGTAGAGGAGGTGGAAGTAGCTTGATCGACCGGCCAGAACTGAGAGAGCCTTCTTTCCGGAGACGAGAGACTCTGGTTCAAGACAGAAATCGGTAAGCTCCGATCGCGGCATACCCACGTCGGTTTGGGTTCCCTCTCGGGCCCCAAAAACCCCAAAACGACTCGAGCAGAGACATGGGTCTGCTGGTGGGAGCGGCGATCCTTCCCCCGGTCGTTGTGCTGACGAATCAGTGCAATAACCTGGGGTAAAGTTACTCTGAATCTCGGAAGTTACAGCGTCTTGAGGAGTAGGACCGTCCAGTCCCTCCAACAAGAGCAGCTCCCAGGACCCTCCTCCTTCAGAAGAAGGACCAGCAACAGATCCCTGACGGTTTGCCGTCCAATCACTTGCGCGTACGTCCTGGTTGGTCCTAAGACCAACCTGGCACGTGCGGCGTCGTGACGGGATCGTGAGCGGCGCATCTCTCACGATCACTCCTATATACCTAGCTCTTCCTGGCGTATGCCGAGGAAGTTGAAGGTATCGGAGAGAGAGACAGAACTGACGCTACCCCCACTCTCCCCCCTGACGGTCGCCTCCAATCACTTGCGCGTACGTCCTGGTTGGTCCTAAGACCATACGTGGCACGTGCGGCGTCGTGACGGGATCGTGAGCGGCGCACCTCTCACGATCACTCCTAGCTACCTCGCTCTTCCCGGTGTAGCCCGAGGAAGTTGAAGGTAGTGGAGAGACAGACCTGACGCTCCCCCCCCGCTCGCTGGCAGGACCAGCGTACGTGGGGGGCTGCAGCCGATCACCAACCCGCGGTGGGGATCGATTGCAGGCCTGGCCGTGCCGCTCACCTGTGGCGAGCGGCTCGACTGAGCACGTCGACCCCGGTCCCGTGCGTCAGACGAGCTGCTGCTGGTCACCGTATCCGCCTGGTCCCTGTGGGTGGAGCGGCGTCAGGTGACCTGCAGAGCTCGCTTTCGCCGTGAGACCCGTGAGCGTCCATCGCGGCAACGTCAAACCGCTGGTACCAGCCGAGGCTGGTACCGTCGGTCGAGGGGACCTGGGGGACCTCTTCCCAAGCCCTCAACCCGTGGCCAGGTCAGAGACCGTCACGTCCACCCGAGGTCACGGCTGGTCGCTGCGAGAGCGGCCGCTGGCCTGGCGAGAGTCACCTGAGCGGCCTCTCGACAGTCTTCTGCTCCGTGCCTCGGTCATGACTCTGAGCGAACTCAGGCGTCTTAACTTTGGCTGCACGGTCACCCGAAGGAGATCGTACACTCGGAACTTCCTCGCGGACGAGAACCGAGCCGGTAGCCTGGCCTTAGCAGCAGAGCTGCCAAGACCAGGCGAGGGTGTACCAGCGGTAGCCAGCACACCCTGGTCCCCGTCTTCTTCTTCTTCTCAGAAGGGAGACGGGCCCCGTTCCCGAAGGAACAGGACCAGCAGAAAGAACCCCCCCGTCACACCGGAATGTGACGAGCCTTCAGAAGTTCCCGAAGGAGTCTTCTTAGGGGAAACAAAACCCGGTTACCAGCTGGTCGCTGCGAGAGCGGCCGCTGGCCTGGCGAGAGTCACCTGAGCGGTTCTCGCCAGCATTCTGCTCCGTGCCGTGGTCTTGGCGCCGAGCGAACATCTGGCGCCGAAACTTGGCTGCACGTCTCCCAGAGGGAGAGCGTACACTCGGGATCTCCCCGCGAACGAGAGACCGAGCCGGAACCTGGCGTAGTCGGTCATCGCCGCTAGCACCAGGCGAGGAAGTACCGAGCTAACCGATACTCCTCTGGTCCCCGTCTATCTCTTCCTTACGGAAGGGGAGGCCGGGCGCTCCCGCTCCCGAGGGGGGGAAAAAAAGGGGCCAGCAGGAGGACCAGCAGAAGGACCCCCCGTCCCACCGAGGTGGACGGGCCCTTCCCAGAAGTTCCCGAAGGAGACTTCTTAGGGGGGGAGACAGCCTTCTTCTTCTCGGCTTATGGGCCTTAGAAGTCGAAGGGGAAGAGGCAGCAACAGACGAAGATGACACCTTCCTCTTCTTCGTCAGCTCACGCAGGACAGTCGTCAGGTCCTCCATCCAGGCCGGAGTCGGGCCCTATTGCCGAAGCAACACGGCCCGACTGCACCTGTCCGGAAGGACCTGGGACTGGGGAAGACACACCATGGGCAGGACCAGCATGGACAGGCGCAGGAACCAGGAGCGACAGGAACAGCAACCAGCTCAGGAGCGGCAGGAACAGCGGCAGCGGTAAACACAGAAGGGACAGCCAAGCCAGTAGCGGGAACCACATCAGCGACAGGTACGGCAGGCCCAGCCATCGCCTCGTAGAATCATCGGCAGCCAGCGTGGTACTGGCGGCCGGTCCAGGGGCGAGCTGCTGGAACAGCGGAAGTCTGGGGCAGGCAACACGAAGAAAACACAGGCGGCGGCGGCATACCCCTCCTCGGTACGGCGGCGACCGGCCCTAGAAGCGGCAGACGGCGTCACCGACACAGCATGGGGAGTGTAGACCAGCGGGGGAAGCAGCATAAGCGGCCGTGAAGGTTGTAGTGGAGACCACTCCAAGGTCACAGCCCAGACCTCGCTAGACTCTGCAGCAGATCGTGGATGCTAGGCACGCCCTGCAGCCGCAGTGGTCCATACCTGTCCAAGGTCGTCTCCCACGGCTGTAGCACCTGCGGTAGCACAGACAGATTAGTAAGAGGGTTCCCTCACGCACGGGGGGGGAGACATGCCCCCACCCGAACGGAAGGAAGACCCAAAAACAAAATACGAGGAAGCTGAGCGGGGGGGAAGGGGGCAGGAAAGAAGACGAAGACTCGGATACCAAGGGAGTCGCGGGAGAGCTTTCCGACGACTTCCTGGCAGACCTTCGCTTCCCTACCCCCGCACAGCAGTGAAAAGTAATATGAAAATGAAACAGAATACTGCACTTGCGATTCACTTCATAGAACTTAGAGGGAAAAAAATCAATTCCCGGTAAGAGCGGAAACTTGATCCATAATAATATGATGCTATCATAAATTATATGAAAATGAACAATACTGCACTGCTATTTTCACTTTCACAGCAATAATCGTAAGGATTAATTCCCGGGTAAGAGCGGAAATTGATCCAAAATTAAATTTGATGCAATTAATAAATGAAAATGAAAAGAAAACTGCATTGCGAATCCACTTTCATTGCATTCTATTCATCACAAAAAATAAGAGGCTCTTGCCGAGCGCAATCAAGCTCTCGGCAACGAACGCACAGGGCAAAAAATATAATGAAAAAAGAGTAAAACTTAACATCTTTCAATTACACATTTCGCCCAAAATACATGACTCGGCGTGAGTGCGCCGCCTCGGCACCGAGACATAATTCAAGGTTCAATTCATGAAAAGAGCGGAAATCGCCGTCTCTACGGCGATAGCTCCATGTTGATTCATAATTAAGTAATGAAAATGAAAACAGTGTACTTACAGTTTCATTTTCAAGTCAAACCAAACCATTAGTAGAAAACACAATATAAACAAAGCATACGACGATGAAGCGGGCAGAGAGCGATGACGAACACGTCCTTCACACCCGCGGCCGAAAGCAAAAGAGATTCTTCACCTCTCGGGCGCGCGGGCGCGCGCACGATCGGACAAGCAGTTAACTACCGTTCTCCCCTTGTTCGAAGCTTACGACCGTCCCAGCTGCCGCTAGTTACCTTCCTATTGTTAAAGGACGAGGGTTTGTATTACGTATCGTAACAACAGTTGTTTTAGATATAAAAACAGAATTTGATGTGTCCCAAATCTTAAAGATCCTTTTCATATTCAAGACTTCTTTTCACTTCTGGTCTGTATGTATGAAACATGGGCTTTCAGACTGATAAAATAAATTTAGATATATTCAGGCTAATCATGGAAATTTATGTTTGAATTCCAATAAATTCATAAGTTCCTTCCAAAACATTTTTCTATCAACTTATAGTAATATCCTACTAAAATCACTATAGCAAGGTTCATGATTCGTGGATATGCTGTACAATCTGGAAGAATTAAAATTGTTCCTTTAATCGATAAAAGTATATGTATGCATTTATTATAAAAATAAAAAAAAAGTAGCATAATATATTTTGCACTTGATATGAACATCGTCCAGCTCTGAACACCATATGAATTTCCTTCTCTAAAACAGTATGAACTGACGTTATCAATATGCTCGTCGAATGCCTGACCACCTAGGATGATTAGACTTGAAATACAGTGCTCCTCCACTTTTTCACAGGATTAGGTTCCAGAACTGCCACGGAAATGCAAAAAAATAACCCCCTCCCTTAAAAATGCTTATAACTGGCTTTAAGTGCCGAATACCCCGTAACATAAACTAAAATGTTACTAAACTGTATTTTAACATTTCATGGCTTAACTTGATAGTTTAAACAAAAATATACCCTAAATTGTTATACTAACACAAGTTAATATTTCAACCAAAAATACAACCCAAACCATCATCCCCAAATCCAAAGACATCTTAGATTAGTACCCTTTTACAACTGTTACTCTTAAGTATATTTGCCCCCCTAAAATGTTTATAACAATGATTTACTCATTCAAAATATTAATACTAATGTAAACAACAAAATATCTATAAATGTTAAAACAAATAAATCTTTAAAATAAATTAAATAAATCAGTCTTGCATAACGTTTGACAACTGATCAAGTTACCCCTCTACTATATACAAAGCCATTTTCTCTCATAGCACTGAAGTATTAATCTTTTTCAAATTATCACATTTTTTTTTTGTATAACAACATTGTTATTTCACTAATTACTGAATTTTTTCATATTGTGTATGTGACTAAATACTACGGATTTTTATGATAAAATGATTTACTACAGCATACTAATAATATAGTTGAGTATCTATTAAGCTCACTCTAGGTTGGGCCCAGAATTGAGCATAATAGGGGTCTCTCTCTCTCTCTCTCTCTCTCTCTCTCTCTCTCTCTCTCTCTCTCTCTCTCTCATAAGATGTATTTGTAATGATATTAGAGAAAAGTTTGTTTATGATAAAGCCTGTTGTTCAATATTTAAAATAATTGTAAATTATTTTGTAAAGAACTTCTTTGCTCACTGATCACAATCTTTTACTTCATCTAGATTGTAAAGATGTGTCAAGACCTTCGTTACCCACTAATCACAATCTTGTATCTCATCTAGTTAAGCAGCAAAAATCACATGTAGTATATGTTTGTATGTAGAATTTTCTGACCTTTCCGCCATTATATAATTCATCAATGTATGTCGATTATGTCCTTTATTATCACCATTTTATTGACTACTAAGAAACATTCTTCTCTTGTGTGTGCGCGAGTTGCAGACCCCGGGGGGTCAGGCACTCCGTTTCTGTCCGCACACTGCTATGTATATCACGTGCCCTGGTAATAAATCATCAGTACCCAGTTGTAAACAGCGGTTTTGGCTTCGCCACTAATGGACTCACTATGCCACGCTACTTCAGAAGCTTTTAACGGGAATCATATATGGCAACAAAGTTTAGTCTTCTGAAAGCTCCTTCCTCCTAAAAAACGGACCATCCACGCCACAACGGACTAATTACGGCGTACCTCCGCAAGTATGTTCTGGCGTGTTCAAAAGGTTTGGCCTTCTCATTTACAATCCACATCGACTGTATTCAGAAAGTCATTAATGGAACCACACAGAACTCGAAAATCAAACCAAGGACTCACACATCCTCTGCATCCCCCTCTCTCCTTCAAAAACTGTGATAACTCAGGCGATTAAACATCACGCCATGGTTCCTGTGGGCCAATGTACATTTCTGCGTAGCCAAGGTCACAGATAAAGAAATCAAAGCAGATATCACCATTGTCGACGCTGCCCGAGGAAGTGTTAAATAAAATTACACCTTGGCTAGACATGCAGCTGGAAAAGATCAAAATATGAAGATCTTTGCAGGAAGCTCACGAGATCAACTCCATGCCCATCCCAGAAAGAGCCCAATGCTCCCAGGACCTGATGAACCAGCCTGTGGGGGACACATCGCCCAAGGACGCCTGAGATGAACTACAAGGTCTCTTGATGCTGCTCGACCGCAACAAATCCGGCAAAAGAAGGGAGATCAGTCTATCGCGAGAAATATTCCTGTGGCACCTTCCTCAGGAGGTGAGGGAGCAAACCATGGAGGCAGGCACACTTCCAAGGCCTCCAAGCACACTGCAGCACCCAGAGCCTGCAGCCTGATAGAAGAGAAGATCAAGGAGGGGGATACACACGCAATATAAAGAATACAGGCGCCGCTGCAGCAGCAGAGGACATGGACGACTCTAGCCCACAGTGTTATTTCCACCAACAATTCGGCAAAATTGCCAGAAACTCCAGAGCTCCTGTGAGTTCCCAAAAAACGCAGTGCGCGTTGGGCACCCTAACAACAGTGGCCACAATGCTGGTAGACAGACACGGGTGCCATGCAGTCGGTCTTTCCGCAATTGAGAGAGAACCGCAACCGCCCCCCCAATGCCATGGCCACACTAGTAGCCACAAATGGAAGCCCCATCCACTGCTATGGAACCCAGACCCACAAAATATCCATTCTGGGCCACAAGTACGAATGGCCCTTGGTCATCATGGACGTCAGGTTCCTCTCCTGATGCCGATTTTTCTGGCACAAACACGGCTGCTGGTGGACGTCGGCTGTAAACGCCTTCTAAACCAAGGAAACTGCCACTCTCGCCCTCTCACTACCAGCCCGGGATATATTCAACCCCGCTGATATGCTGCAGTGTCGTCCAAATACAGCGCCCCTCCTGCACGAAATGACAATTTGTCGAAAATTGCATTTTTCCTAACTATACAAACCTGAGGTCCTTTAACAATAGGAAGGTAACTAGCGGCAGCTCGACGGGTCGTAAGCTTCGCGAACAAGGGTAAGGGACGAACGGTAGTTAACTGCTTGTCCGGTCGTGCGCGCCGCGCGCGCCCTGGGCGGTGAAGAAATCACTTTTGCTTTAGGCCCATGCAAAAAGTTGCAGAGTGAGGGGTGGTGGATGAGGTGGGACTATATGTAAAGGACCTCAGGTTTGTATAGTAGGAAAAATGCAATTTCGACAAATTGTCATTTGTTTCCGATACGTAATACAAACCCTCGGTCCTTTAACAATAGGAAGACTCACTTCTTGGTGGTGGAATCTGAGTCTTTTTGGTGAACAGACTGGTGTTCCGTAACCAACCTTGGAATGCCTCCTGGTCGTAAGAGCAAGGGAGGGATCCAAACCTCTGTCCGATTGATCGGGGTGTGCACCGCAGGATCAATGGTCAGACCTCTGAGCCAAGTACTAAGAGAGAGGCAAGCGTATCTCTTCGTACCAGCATTGCAAGAACTTGTTCCTGTACAGGAGCCAACATAAAGTTATGGGTTTGTCTCAAGTAGGCATCCACTCCTTCCCCCTTGTTGGAGGGAGTGGAGGATATTTGCTTCTATCCCTAACTAACTAAAGGGATAGATTGGGGCTCGGTTGAGTAGCTTACCTGCATCGGATTCCTTTCCAGCATGGTGACGACCGTGACCCTCTGCCCACACGTAGAGAGAGAGAAAGATGGAGAAGAGAAGCAGTCGCACTCTCATTCAACCATTCATTCCTACAGTCACACCAGGAATCGATGCTGTTCTGCATGCTGGGTGCTGGGTAAGCTTACACAAGTGTTGAGCAGCCACACAGGTCCCAAGGAAAAAAAAAAAAGTATCCAAGGACTTGTGGGCAATATACGAAGGTAGAAGGACGTGAAGGTAGTCGGTTGGCCCAGACACCTGCCTTCAGGACCTGCGCCACGGAGAAGTTTCTTGCGGAACGCCAAAGAGGGTCCAATACCTCTGACTTCGTGGGCTCTCGGTCGGAGCGTACGGATGTCGTCACTACCATCAGCCTCGTACGCTCTCCTGATCACCTCACGTAGCCAGAAAGAAAGCGTGTTCTTGGATACTTCTTTCTTGGTAACAGTGCTAACGAAGAGGCGTCGACACTCAGGCCTGAGGTGTCGAGTTTTCTTCAGATAGCGCCGTAGCGCCCTCACAGACAAAGCATTCTCATCCGTATCGTTGTCGGTGAAATCCATTAGGGAGGGGATTGTGAAAGACTCGAACCTGTCGTCAGGGATCGACGGATTCTGAGTCTTAGCTACGAAATTCGGGACGAAATCGAGCGTCACAGATCCCCAGCCCCTGGAATGTTTAACATTGAAGGACAGACCATGAAGCCCCTTACGTCACTCGCTTCGATGCCAGGGCCGCAAGAAGAGGGTCTTGAGGGTCAGATCCCTGTCTGACGACTCTCGGAGTGGCTCGAATGGTCTTCGAGTCAAACTCCTAAGGACGAGAGTCACATACCACTCAGGTGGCCTGAGCTCCCTGGGGTGGGCAAGACCTTTCGAAGCTCCTCATTAGCAAGGAGATCTCGAACGAGTTCGAGATGTCCAGTCCCCTCAGTTTCAGGACGAGTGCCAGTGCAGCTCTATATCCTTTAACTGTGGGTACTGAGAGGAGCTTCTCTCGGCGAAGAAATACGAGGAAATCCGCTACCTGCTGAAGAGTGGCTCTGAGAGGAGATAGACCCGTCTACGACACCAACCACAGAAGACGGCCCACTTCCCCTGGTACACAGCTGCAGAGGACTGTCTGACGTGTCCAGCCATCTCTGTTGCTGCGCTGCGAGAAAAGCCTCTCGTTCGCAAGAGATGGTGGATAACAGCCAGCCGTGAAGTTGTAGGGACTGGACTGCTCGGTGGTACGCTCTACGTGTGGCTGGGCTAGAAGGTTGTGCCAGTGGGGCATCTCTCTCGGTTCTTCTGCAAGAAGAGCCAGCAGGTCCGGATACCAAACGGCTTGAGGTCGTTTGGGAGCCACCAGGATCATCCTGAGATTGGGAGTGACCAGCGCTCGGCTGATCACTTTCCGAATCAGACAAAAGGGAGGAAAGGCGTAAACGAAGAGGTTGTCCCAGGGGTGTTGAAGAGCGTCCTCTGCAGCTGCCCATGGGTCCGGCACGGCTTGAGCAAAAAACTTGAGTTTTTGTTTTGTGTGCGGGTGGCGAACAGGTCTATGACTGGACGCCCCCACAGGTTGAAGAGCCTTTCCGCAACTTCTGGGTCGTAGGGACCACTCTGGCTCCCTATTACTGATCCCGACGGCTGAGCTTGTCCGCTACTACATCCTCTTGCCTGGAATGTAGCGTGCTGACAGCTCTATCGAATGAGCCGTGGCCCACTCGTGCACCTGCACCGTCAACTGGTGTAGCGGGAGAGACACTAGGCCCCCCTGCTTGTTGACGTATGCCACTAACCGTGGTGTTGTCGCACATCAACACCACTGAGTGTCCCATCAAGCGGTCTTGGAACTCTTGGAGAGCGTAAAACGCCGCCTTGAGTTCCAGGACATTGATGTGAAGGTGCTTGTCGTGAGGTCCCACACACCTGCAGCCAGCAAACTCCTCCAGGTGATGCGCCCCATCCCTCGGTCGATGCGTCTGAAAACAGCAGCACTCCGGGGGGGGCGGGGGGGGAGCGTAGGGGCACTCCTCTTAAGAGGTTCCTGTCGTCGAGCCCACCAGGCTAGGTCCTGCTATCACCTTCTCCGTGATGGACACGGGGAAGTAAGGTGGATCCTTTACCTGTGACCAACTCTCCCTTAGTCTTCACTGGAGAAACCGCAGGTGAAGACGTCCGTGAGGAACTAACTTCTCGAGTGACGACAGGTGGCCGATCACGACTTGCCATTGCTGAGCTGCCTGTTCCTGCCGAGACAGGAACCGGCCGGCTGCCTCCCTGAATTTGCTGATCCTCAAGTGTGCGGGGCGGACTTGAGCTGCTACCGTATCGATCAGCATACCCAGGTACTTCATCTTCTGCTTGGGTTCGAGATCGGACTTCTCGTAGTTTACTCACGATCCCCAGATCGCGACAAAACTTTAGAAGTCGATCCCTGTCCTGCAGCAACTGCGAGCGGGAGCTCGCCAGGACCAGCCAATCGTCGAGATACCTCAGAAGACTTATCCGTGCGAATGGGCCCAAGCAGACACCAGCGTGAACACTCTCGTGAACACCTGTGGGCGGTTGAGAGACCGAAGCAGAGTGCCCTGAATTGGTACACCGTCCCGTCGAAGATGAAGCGGAGGTACTTTCTGGAGGACTGATGGATGGGTATTTGGAAATACGCATCCTCATTTGGTCCACTGGAAAGCATGAAGTGTTTTTTTTGTTCTCCCTGATGGAGTCCAGCACGGAACGTGCCGTCTCCATCTTGAACCGAGTCTGGCGAACAAATCGGTTCAGGGGAGAGAGATCTATCACCGGGCGCCAGCCCCCCGATGCCTTTTCCACTAAGGAAAAGGCGGCTGTAAAAGCCCGTGACCGATCCACTACGACTTCTACAGCTCGTTTGGTCAGCATGGTCTTGATCTCCTTGCCGAAGAGCGTCGTCCTTTGAGGATCCAGAACATATGTCTGCAGATGGACCGGGGGTTGGAGGTGAGGGGTGGCCGAGATTCGAAGGGTAGTAGATATCCCTCCCGAAGGACGTCTACTATCCAGGTTTCTCGGACACCGTAGCGCTGCCAAGTTGCCCAATGGCTCGCCAGGCACCCCCCCCCACTTCCGGCAGCTGGTGAGGGGGAACGCCGTCCCTAGCGTTTCCCACCTCGCTTCGACTTCTTCCCAGCACCTCCTCGGGGAAAGGAGGGCTGGGAGGAGGGCTGGTTACGGCCTCCTTTACTAGAAGTTGAAGCAGGCAGGAAGAGTCCTCCGGGGCGGGGCTTCGATGGAGCAGCCGTCTTAGCAGCCGAGGAAGCGCTAGCTAAACTCTTAGGCTTAGCCGCAGATGTACGAGGTTGCCCAGAAACCTTCGTAACTGCCTGGTGAACCAGACGGTCACTGTCATCAGTGCGCCGTCTTTCCACCGCAGCGTCCACCATCTCTCCGGGAAAGAGAGCGGAGGAACTCTTCATTGGTCCGTTACGTAGTCCATTTACCGCTTCACGCCCGGCCCCCTTGGCTACCTGTGTAAGGACAGCGTCCCTACGACGGAGAACCAAGTTGGCCCACAGGTTTGCCGTCTGATGGGCGAGGTAGGAGATGGCCCTACCTCCAGACTGGCACAGTCTCCTGAAGTCGGGGTCGTCTCTTCGAGGGCAGCGCCCCCGGCGTCGGCCGCGACCTTGGATACTGTGAGGGACCACAGATCCAACCAAGAGACTGGCCTGGAAAAGCTGCCATAGCGGTAGCTTCCAGGCCCAGTGCCTCCTGCTGCGAAGAAACCATAGGTTCTCTGACAGGAGCTGCTGCAGGGACACACCTGGAGTTAGCCTAGCTAGCTCCGGTTAACCTGTTTGGGCGGTATTGGATCTACTGATGGCACGTAGAACTTCCGCTGTCGCTGCAGAGGAGGAGGAAGTAGCTTGGAAGACCGTCCTGACTTAAGTGAGTCCTCCCGTCCTGAGACGAAATACTCCACCTGGTCAAGGACTGAGTCTGCAAGCTCCGATCGCGGCAGTCCCACCGTCAATTTGGGTTCCCTCTTCGGGCCCCCAAAATGACTCGAGCCGGGACGTGGGCTCAGATGGGTGGTAGCGGCGATCCTTCCCCCAGGTCGTTTTGTGCTGACGAATCAGCGCAATAACCTGGGCAAAGTTCCTCTGGATCCTCAGGAGTTACAGCGTCCTGAGGAGTAGGACCGTCCAGTCCTCCAACAGGAGCAGCTCTCGAGACCCTCCTCCTTCAGAAGGAGGAACAGCAACAGACCCTGACGGTCGCCTCCAAAACACTTGCGCGTACGACTGGCTGGTCCTACAACCATGCCTGGTTCGTGGCGGTCGTGGCGGGATCGTGAGCGGCGCACCTCTCACGATCATCCTGGGTACCTCGCTCTTCCCGGTGTAGCCCGAGGAAGTTGAAGGTATAGGAGAGACAGACCTGACGCTCCCCCCCCGTTCGTGGCAGGACCAGCGTACGTGGGGGGCTGCAGCGATCACCAACCCGCGGTGGGGATCGTACTGCAGGCTGGTCGTGCCGCTCACCTGTGGCGAGCGGCTCGACTGAGCACGTCGACCCCGATCTCGTGCGTCAGACGAGCTGCTGCTGGCCACCGTCTCCGTACCGGTCCCTGTGGGAGCGGCGGTCAGGTGATCTGCAGAGCTCGCTTTCGCGGTGAGACGTGAGCGTCCTCACGGCACGTCAAACCGCTGGTACCAGCCGAAGCTGGTGCCGTTGGCTCGAGGGGACCTCTTCTCAGCCTCAACCCGTGGCCGGTCAGAGACCGTCACGTCAACCCGAGGTACCGGCTGGTCGCTACGAGAGCGGCCGCTGGCCTGGCGAGCGTCACTTGCGCGACTCTCGACAGTCTTCTGCTCCGTGCCTCTGTCGTGACGGTGAGCAAGCTCAGGCGTCTTGACGTTGGCTGCACGGTCGCCCGAAGGAGACCGTACACTCGGACCTTCTCGCGAACGAGAAGTCGAGCCGGTACCTGACTTAGCAGCAGTGCTACTAAGACCAGGCGCGGATGTACCAGCAGTAGCCAGCACATCCTTGGTCCCCGTCTTCTTCTTCTCAGAAGAGGAGACGGGGCCCGCCCCGTTCCCGAGGGAACAGGAGGACCAGCAGAAGCACCCCCCGTCACGCCAGAGCGAGACGGGCCCTTCGAAGGTCCCGTAGGAGCCTTCTTAGGGGGGGAGGAGGCAGCCTTCTTCTTCTTCGGCTTGGAAGCCTTAGAAGTCGAAGGGGAAGAGGCGGCAACAGACGACGAAGAAGACGATGAAGACGACGACGACATCTTCCTCTTCTTCTTCCTCTTCTTCGTCAGCTCTCTCAGGACGGACGTCAGGTCTTCCATCCACGGAAAAGTCGGGCCAATTGCCGAAAGCAACACGCCCCGACTGATCCTGTCCGGAAAGACCTGAGACCGGTGCAGCACCTCCATGACGAGACGCGACGTGGGCAGGGGCAGGCACGGCAGGAGCGGCAGGAACACCAGCAGCAGGACCAGCACCATCAGGACCAGCACCAGCAGGACCAGCACCAGCAGGACCAGCAGCAGCAGGACCAGCACCAATAGGACCAGCACCAGCAGCAACATCAACATTAGAGTCCCGCACCGCGCGCTTCGTAGGAGCGGCGCGAGGGGCTGGGCCAGCAACACTCGCTGCAGGTACGGCAGGTACGGGCAGCATAATCCGGCGTCACAGACCTCTCCATCTCAGCCAAACTCATCATTGGACGGGCGGTAGATCCAGGGCGAAACTTTGGGTTTTTGGGGTCAGCGAAAGTCGGGCGTCGGCAGCACATAAAACCCAGGTGGCGGCATGCCCCTCTTAGGCACGGCAGCGATCGGCATGAATTGACGCCGTTGGAGTCACTGACGCAATGTGTTGCGTATACACCACATGAGGAGGGGCGGCGTACGCTGGTGTTGACACTGTATTGGTCGTAGTTGTAACCACACCATGAGTTACCACTGCCGACCCCGCTAGCCGTTGAATCAAGCCTGGATACTGGGGGCGCCCTGCAGTCCCAACGACGCCCACACCTGTCCAAGGTCGTCACTCACAGAAGGCACACCTGAGGGAAGGAACAGTCGGGTCAGTTAGAGGGGCACCCTCACGCCTGGGGGAGGAACGAACCCCACCCAGAGCGGACGGAAGACCCCGAATACAATTGCACATCCGGGTATCGGGCACCCTCCTCCACACTTGACGGATCGAGTGAGGAGAAGGACTCCGCCCCCAAACCCCCCCCGCAGGGGAAGGCGCAAATCGTTGAGCTGGAGGCAGGAAGGATGACGAGGTATCCGTAACCAAAGGAGTCGCTGGAGAGCTTTCCGACGACTCCTTGGTCAACCTACGCCTCTTCCTACCCTCGTACAGCACCCACTGCGCCTCGGACCAATTTACACATACATCACATGGTTCGGTTCGGGGAGCATCTCGCCCCCGACACCGAAACATAACTCATGAGGATCAATATCTGGGTAAGAGCGGAATCCGCCGCATTTACGCCCTCCAACCCGGGACACACTCTACGGGCAGTTGGTGGGCGCGGCGAAAGCTCTTCTTGATCCATGATTAATTAATCTTCACTCAATGAAAAATGAAAACAAAGTACTTACAATTTCATTCAAGAACCACACACAAACCATGTCGGAAGAAATGAAATTGTAACATCCCAAAATAGCACACGACGAAAAAATAGCGGGCAGAGCGATGACGAAACACGTCCTGTCACACCACGGCCGAAAGCAAAAGTGATTCTTCACCGCCCTGGTTGCGCGCCGGCTGCTTCAGCGCACGACCGGACAAGCAGTTAACTACCGTTCTCCCCTTGTTCGAAGCTTACGACCAGTCCCAGCTGCCGATAGTTACCTTCCTATTGTTAAAGGACCGAGGGTTTGTATTAGTATCGGAACAATTCCCAGACATCTTCAAACTGGAGCTATGGCAGGAGCTGGGAACACACACAAGCACAGCATACTACCACCACATCACCACCAAGGGTCCACCGACATGCCAAGTTTCGCTTCCTGCTGCCCAAGAAACCCCAAGATTATGAACAAGCATTCGCAGAAACTGGAGAGAATGGGTATTTCCAAGAAGGAATCAAAACCCATTGGCATCCCCCCTTCACATAGTAAGAAGCCAGACGGTTCCTGGAGGCCATGTGGGGACTATTGTCGACTGAACCAGGTGACAACACCTGACCATTACCCCTTGCCAAATATGCAGGACCTAACAGGAGCCCTACTCGGCACCAAAATATATACTAAAATGGATCAGCACCATGGGGGACCTACCTTTCTGCCTCTGCTACATGGACGATATCCTGATATTCTCCAGGTCTCTGGAAGAGCACCTGGGTCATGTCTGGGCCATGCTGAAACGCCTTCAGGAAAACAGGTTGATCGTCAGATTCGAAACGTGTTCTTTTGGAGTAGAGAATGTGGACTGCGGGACACTAGGTCTCCCCGATAGGTGTCTGCCCCATGGTCTCCAAGGCAGAGGTGGTAAACAACTTCCCTACACCGAAGACAATCAAGTCGCTGCAGGAGTTTCTTGGCATGGTCAATTACTACCAACAATTCGTGCCAGACATCGCCCGCATCATGTATCCCCTGACCAAGGTTCTGAAGGGGGAACTGAAGACGCTGACGTGGGAAATGCCGCAGCAGAGGACACTCGAGCAGACGAAGGCAGCCCTTGCCAGAGCCACCACCCTACCCTACCAGGACCCCACCACCCCTCCGAGACTTACCACCGATGCCAGCAACGTGGCCTGAGGAGCCGTACTGGAGCAGATAGTGACCCTGCCCGCTCGCCTTTTTCAGCCACAAGTTGAAACTGCCCAAAGCCCACTACAGTGCATTTGACAGGGAACTGCTGGCAATCTACCACTTCAAATACCTCCTAGATAGCAACCCCTTCACCATCCAGACAGACCACAAGCCTTTGGTACATGCCTTTCATGAAAGCTGGGACGTGTGGTCGGCAAGACAGGCAGCGGCACTTGGCCGCTATATCCGAATTCGGATGCACCATTATCTATGTCCCCAGAATGAAGAACCTGGTAGCCAATACTGTCAAGGATTGAAAATAAAATGTGGTCCACCTGGGCATCGGACTATGAGGACCTGGCGAAGGAACAAGCCGCAGACCCCAAAATGCCAGCTTACTGCACGGCACTCACCGTGCTGAAGTGGAAGGACATGCTAGTAGGAGGGCAGGGATTGCCACTTCTCTGCAACACCAGCACAGGCCGCTCCTAACCCCTAATACCCGCATCACAACGGAAGAAGGTATTCGACATCATCCACAGCCTCTCCAATAAATCATGACATACAACAACGCACCAGATGACCGAGAAGTTTGTGTGGCACGGGATCAAAAAAGGACATGCGGAGATGGGCAAAGAACTGCATACTGTGCCAGACAAGCAAGATCAGGCATTAGAGACTTCCCTTAACCATGAAGACGGTTCAGGCACATTCACATTGACGTTGTAGGACCTCTGCCCCAATCAGGGGACGCCAGTTACCTTCTTAACAGTCACAGACCGGCCTACGAGATGGCCAGAAGCATCTACAAGGGCCTGTGTAGAAGCCCTACTATCAAGTTGGATAAGCCGTTTCTGCGTGCCGGTCAATATCACTACGGGATAGGGGCTCCGGCATTCCTGTCAGAACTCTGGGTCTCCCTGGCACAAACTGAATGGCACAAACACTCCATAGGGACGATGGCATATAAAACAACCCGCAGCCAACGGAATGAAATGTAAAGGGCCCACCGTTCGTTAAAAGCGGCACTGATGGTACAGTGAAACCTGACCAAAAATTGGAAGGTGCAGCTACCCTGGGTCCTGCTAGGAATTACTTTGAACAGCACCAAAAGCAAATGGCAAAGAATCTCCTGCAGAAAAAGTCCACACACAGAGGCCCATCCCGTGTTATCCAAGAAACTCCAAGGCTTACCTCGTTGACATCCACAGGCAAAACTGGGTATCCATCGACAGATTATAGCCAGCTTTCCTGATGGATAACGAAACCCAGGAAGAGATCAGCACACGTCCGAGAATTCCTCCACAAAACAAGACCTCATGCAAAGGAACCGACATTCCGAGACATGGTCAAGGCCGTCCCAGGGGCCAGAAAAAAGACGACATCACGGCAGGCCCCCCCCGGACGACTCATTATTCGAGACTACCCCACAACCTCAAATATCAAGAACTCGGGGACATTTCCCGATGCCAACAAGATATTGTGATTAACTGTAAAAACCTTCCTGTTATTCATTATTAATTATGCATTATCTAAATTTTCATAATTAATAATTAATAATTGCCTGGGGTGGGGAGTACTTATGAAGACCTTCTTTAGACCCACTGATCACAATTGTAAAGACCTGTGTCAAAACGTTCATTACCCACTGATGATAATCTTTTATCTCACCTAGCTAAGCAGCAAAAATCACGTGTATATGTTTCTATGTAGAATTTCCTGGCCTTTCCACCAATATATAATTCATCAATGTATGTCCATTATGTCCTTTGTTATCACCATTTTATTGGCAGCTAAGAAAAACAAATTCTTCTTTATCTGTGTTCAATATGCATTATCATCAACAATCTTTACAGCAATATATTTCAAATACATCTTACGATAGAGAGAGAGAGAGAGAGAGAGAGAGAGAGAGAGAGAGAGAGAGAGAGAGAGAGAGAGAGAGAGAGAGAGAGAGAGAGAGAGACCTATTATGCTCAGTATGGGGCCCAACCTGGAATGAGCTTAATACATACACAACTACATTTTAAGTATGCTGTAAATAATTTTTATCATAAGCATCGGTATTTAGTCACATACACAATATGAATAAATACAGTAATTAGTGAATAAATACTGTTGCTGTACAAAAAAATAAATAAATAAATAAAGAAAAAAGCAAATTAGCAATAATTTAAAAAATATGGTCAATAGAAAAAATCCACAAGATAGTGAAATTTCCCAGTGAAAAAGTGAATATAATACATAATGTTAAAAAAAAAAAAAAAAAAAAAAAAAAAAAAAAAAAAAACAAAAAAAAAAAAAAAAAAAAAAAAAAAAAAAAAAAAAAAAGGCGACAAAGTGGACCGCAGAAATGTGAAACACATAAAACTGGGGGGGGGAGACTGTATTCACAAATAATCATATCATATGAAGGGCATCTAAAACATAGTTATATCATGAACTAGCAACAATGTGGCTGAAGAAAAAGTTCATTATTTCCTTCTGTTCTCACAGCAGAGAACACAAAACATTAGACATTTAACTGATCTTATTCAGAAAAAAAAAATTTGTGAATGCATAATAACACTAATAATTTCAAGAAAGAAAAAGAAAAGAAGTCTCAGATAAATCATAGGGAAAAGAGAGAGCAAGAGCAAAAATAACTTTCCCCATTTTTATGTAGCAAAGCATCTGCCTCCTCACATAGTCTAGTTTTTCATGTTAATCTGAGGTTTGGTGTTATCAGAAGATAGTTTTATCTTAAGTTCTTGAATTAACAACCAATCGCCCTTTAGATTAGTTCCTAAAATATCCAATTCCAAATTAAGCCAAATTAAGCAATGTTATTTTAACCTAGGTGCTAAGTAACTGTGATGCATTATGGTAATTTATCCTCTGTTACATGATGTTGATGATATGATCATGTATGCCTGCTACCAAAATTTCAATATATTGATCAAATTTCATAGGATGCAATGTCAACTAATAATTCAACTAAGCACCAACAACTTCACACCATAAAATAAGCAAATCAGTTCTAAACTCAACAATGGGGACCTAAAACAGAAAAAAAAAAAAAAATGACAACTCATGAAGACGCTGCCTTTTTCAGTATGCATATAAATTACCAAATTGATGTTTTAGTTGTAATCCTGACAATCAAAGAATATGAAGTTGGAATCATTGCAAAATACCACAATGTACAGATATGGAAACCAATAAAGGACAAATAGAATTAAGATAGAAATTGATGTAGTACACACAACTAAAAACTATGCAAACATTAAAAAACAAGTAACCAACCTTAGCTGCGCAGAATCTCTTGCTTATGTTACATTTAAATAATCATTCATTAATATAAATGCAGATACAAAAGTGGCATATTGTATAAAACAAATATTGAGCATAATTTCCCATTGAATACTGAAGTGTGATGACAATATTATAAACATTCAACATTAATGACTGAGAAAAAAAAATCTGATATATATCTAACATTTATATAAAAACCTAGTAACATGCTGACACGGTAACAACGCAAATTCTCATCTCCAATTTATACACTGCAAAATTATAACTAAAATGAACCCACCTTTCCACCAGCGTTTCCTCCCCAATTTACCTGGTTGAACTCATCTTTATAGATGAAAACTGTACCAAATTCCAATCACTAAAACACTGTAAAATAAAAAAACAACTATAAACGTTCACCCCAAAAAAAAGTCCAAGCTATTAGGGTAGAAGGACTATAAATTGACATGTGAATAGTAAAGAATAGCCTATCTATAAATCAAATCTAACTAACCTAAAATTCCTTTCACATTAGAATGGCAAGAACAAATTTAATAAAAGAAAGGTTCTATTTCTATCCTACAATGTTCACTTATGGAGATGACCAATTTATATGAAAATAAGCTAAGAGAGATTACCTTTACTATTTAGACTATGAAAAAGAAAATAACCAATGTAGTTTTAAAACTTTTCAAAGTTCCACTAACACGCTATTCCAATCATCCTCCTCACTTTGCTGCCACAATCAGGCCCTAGTCTTCCCTTTGAAGCCAATTAAAAATTCTCACCAGAGAGAGAGAGAGAGAGAGAGAGAGAGAGAAGAGAGAGAGAGAGGAGGAGACCGAGCGGAGACGAGAGAGAGATGAGAGAGAGAGAGAGAGGAGAGAGAGATTGAGAGGATGGAGCTGGTATTTCATTAATCCATTGCAACCTCTCAAAGTAGTTACAACCTGAAAGAGTTTTAACAGCCTGACTATCCGTATCAAACTTTAACACCCCTAATTCTGCATATGTTAGAAAACCAACATCAAAGAATGCTGTGTAAGATTGTGTCGTCAGCTATTTGAAATCTTTTACAATAGATTAAGTTATGTCGGAGTTCTACAAAATGGCTACTACCCACAGTACAGTCCTCAATGATGAAATGCTTACAATATTGAAACAAAGAATACCTTGTTCTTAATGATAAATGCCACTTTTGCATCTCACACCTACACCAGATGACATGGTCACTTTAGGGTACAAACAGTAAAAATAATTCACACAACACATACCACTAATTTTCCCACGTTATCTTTAAAAAACAACATTGGATTCCATCTCTACATAGAATCAAACTGTGTGATACCAATAAAACTGTGAACAATAGTGTTACAACATTTGAAACCTTTTAATTTAACTCACTTGAATAGTCGTGGTCAGTTGTGTTGTCTGAGAGGACTCATCAAAAGTGGCTCTTGGAGTAGAGGATGTGTAACTCTGCTTATCTATTTCATGCTTAAGAAGCGGGACGGTTTGGCAGAGCCAGTTAAGGCTTCACTCATGTTGTACGAAGCCTATAGATAGGTTGAAGATATACCGAATTACTCCTTGCAGACAAACATTGAAATTTATACCTGTCAATAGCAAAAACAGTATCCCAAAAAGGATTACCATAATTCTTGACACTGAACTAAGAAAAAGAAAGTTACCTGTGGAAATAGTCACTGCTACTGAGCAAGAAATGTGTACAATTACTGACTTCAAGATTAAATATAATTCTATATTCATACACTACAATTTTAACATTTTTACAATGGACAGGAGGCATATCAGGGAAATCATTGGGTAATAATGAATAGAAGACTGAAGCCTTTAATGTCACTACTATGAAATTTATCTCATCAAACATACCTATGCCTACATTGAAGGTAGTCAATTATCACACCAATATTTACTCAATAGCAGGAACTGTAAAATGGATATTGTTGGCTTTACCATGTAAATATACTAGACATCCTCCCATTTATACAATAGTATGAGAAATTATTATTCTAATTTCCTTAGAACACATGCATGTTACAATACCATGATACCTACATCTATCAAGTATTAACAACTGATGAAACACATTATGTTGCCATGTTTAAAAAATTGTCCAAAACTTTCACTGTCTCAAAGCCTTATGAAGTAAGCCTATGACTATACCTACTGATTTTCACATTAACAAGTGATACTGTTGAGTATTTATGCTTGACTCATGTACAAAAATTTGGCTATAGTAAAGCCAAGCACTGAAGCACTTTCAATCATTCAATACTAATGTATTTGTGCTTTATGATTGGGCTGTAAAGTAAGTCAAGCTGCATGCTGCATGTAGGTAACACACACTTTACCAAGGGTTTCTATCATTGTAACTAGTTTTTGCTTTGAAATTTAATCAACCACTCTTGCCTCCATTTTCTAGTTTCCTTCATACCTCAAGATTATGGAAATTAAGTTTCTACTATTTCTATTTTTGTGTAAGATCAATCTGTCAATAGAGTGAGGAGATGCCTAACTTGGAAGTACATAAAATTTTGCTGACTAATCCAGATGGAAACCATATTCATTCCAAAATATATCCTCAGTATAATAAAACATATTTCTAAAATCTACCTCCATGTGAACAACTAAAAGATAAATATGTTATATACACAGCAGTTTCTGTTGTGATATCTTTGAAAATGGCTATAAAAATAAACTGCTTGAACCACTAAATGCACTGTAAGAACTGCTACACTAAATTTCATGAGCCTAATTTACAATCTATGAAATAATCCATACTTACTGTGCTAATGTCAACACCTAACCCTGACAGTGAATCATCAAAGTCAGCTGCCAGCCCTTGGTCTATATCTTCGTTTTCCCCTTGTTTGGGATGATTTCCTTCCATTGAAATGAAACCTGTGAAGAAAAAAAAGAATCATGAAAATAAAAACAAACCATTTATGTTTTGAAGGCAACTGCTAAAACAATATAATAGCAAACTCTCACTTTTACTGAATCTTACACTTGAGAAAGATACATGTTTAGCAAAACAATCTAAGACTGTAGTAACGTCTAGCTACTCCGTGAAGGGACAAACCTGTGACTGCTTTTACAAATGACTATTTCAAGAAGGTTTTTAGGGAAAGCTAGGCCAGACTACCAAGATTAATAATCATAAGGTCATGTGGAAGTTCTCTACTATAATACCAAACACTATGGTATACTTGTCAATGCAAAGTTATATTTGTACACAAGAAAGAGCAACTGACAATCTCATACTTTTAATAGTTACTCTCCCATAATGATAATTATGCCAAAAACACATACATCATCAAAACTTATAAAATACTAACAAAACCAGCAAAATCAAAAGTATATGTAAACAAACATGACTGAAAATTAATGACAATGAGCCTATTACTTTTATTAAAAGATTTTATTTTTCATTTTAACTTTCTGAAGAAATAAAACTGCTTAAATTTACTATTGTACAGTTTTGCTTATTCATTTAATAAATTAAACTTATCTCGTATTTATAAACTTTACATAACCCATAAAAACAATCAGCTGACAAAATTTAAAACCAGATAGACCAAAATATAGATTAAAATTAACTGAATTAACAATGGGTTACTGCACATTTTCTAGTAACATTTCAAAACTAACATAGAAAAATTTGAAAAAAATTATAATTCCTTACCCATCAACTTAATTTAGTTAAGACTATAAAAACTATGCTTTTTAATTTTAAAAAAAATTAATCTCACACACACACAAACACACATTCACCAACCTTTTGTCTATCAGAAAATTAATGCTTGCCTTTACTTAAAGTAGAAATTAACACAAATTATGATTAAAAGCAACTTAAGTACACATTGGCTTGCACTTCACTCCGTTCTGCTTCACCATCTGTCACATTTCTGTAGTATGCTCTCTAACCACTTTGCTTTGGCCAATATGAGTCTGTATACCTGAAGTCAGTAGTCAATTGGTAAAGCCTGATAGCCCTCACTGGACAAAGCAAGTGGTTCTCTTCACTACTTAGGACACAGGACCAGGAAGGCATGTTAAAAAGCGATAAGGAACAGTCCTGTTAGCTGCCTGTCATAAGTTCTTCAACAAAGTTGGGTGCAGAACAATGAAGGAATAAAATCCAGCCTCTAGCATACATGACCTATCCAGCCAGCATAAACCTTGCTACTCCCTCTAGAGTCCCAGTGGTTTTCAAACTATTGTGAGATTTTTATGCACATCAGTCTCTTTGCAAGCTTTAGATTGCTCAGCGGACCTTTTTTAAATGAATTGCAATTGACATTACAAACATTAAGGTACTGAAACAAAACTATATTTTTGGGAAACCAGGTTACATATTAAAAACTATGGAAACCTTCATCTACTGAAACAGAAACTTAGTTTTTATTTGATAACCAATTAATTAATTAGAAATTGCAACCTATAAGGAACAAAGACATTTTTGGCCAAAACATACATAATCAGAAAATGGCAACCCGAGTTATCAAATTTATGTTCATTGGAATGGGTGCATTTGCTTTGCCTGAACCAATTCTTCTAGATTTGGCTTTGTATTGCCCAGTGCAACTTTCATGTCATTTCTTGCTTCTAATCTGTTCCGGGATTTTGTTTTGATGGCAAGTAATGTGGAAAATGTTGACTCATATGTGGTTGCAAATGGAATCAGCAGTTTTAGAGCCATCTTGCAACACCAGGGTTAGGACTGTGCCAATTCAATCCAAAAATCACTACAGCACATTTCACGGAAAAATATGTTTTGCACCAACACCATCACTCAATTCAGTAAAGGCAGATCATTAATGAAGAGTAGAAATGGACGGTATTTTTCAAAATTTTTTTGGTTAGGAATATAATGAATTATTTCTTCACTAAGAAGTGATATATGTTCTATCATCAAATCATAACATTGTCTTCAACGTTAAGCTCATTCTCATCAATGTATGTATTTAATTGTGGAAATATTGCAAAATTCTTCTTCTCTAGCTTAGACTGCCATAGTTCGGAGTTCATTTTGAAAGCAGTAATTTTTTTATGGCAATGGAGCACTATGATCTCTTTTCCTTGCAGTGACAAACTGAGGAAATTTATGGATTCAAATATGATAGGCATATAAGAAAACGGACATCAGAGAATTTTGCGTGGATGTCTGGCTTAGCGTCGACCAAAAATTGATCCATTTCTTCACGCAGTACGAAAACTTGCTTCAATACTTTCCTTTTCGAAAGCCGCCTTATGAGTGAATGCAATAACAGTTTTCAAATTCAGAATCACTTTCTTTGCATAATAAAGAAAAGACGAGAGTTTGGTGTGTTCACTTTAATGAAGTTAACTACTTTAATAACTTCACAGAGAATATAGTTAAACTAATCAGGCATGGTTTTCATTGCTAATGCATAGCTGTGATTTTTCCTTTTTTTCTTCCACCATTTTATTCTTTCAAAAGAAAACTAGTGAGATACATGTTGTGGTAAAGAATAATTTTTGTTGTATTCTGACTACATTCCATAAGCAAAAGAACATTTGGCAGCATATATTAAATTCCAAGCTGTATGATGTGAGTAATCGAAATTATAGCCTATGTGTGGGGATGATATCATAATAGACTTTGGTGAAACCTTTGCGGTCCCCCTGGGACGCCTTTGTGGTCCCCTAGAGGACCGCAGACCCCAGTTTGAGAACCACTGCTCTACATGATACAGTTGCTGGTAGAAAAGACAGACTTCTGTGTGACATCCAGCAAAGATGTTCCCTTTCATGAAGACTTCAGTAATTCTAAGAGGACCTATGAGAGATCTTAATTAAAAGGTTTGGGCACCAACATCCTTCTCCAAGTGCTGAGGAACCTTTGCTGAGGCCAAGATATTTAATTACCTGAGAGAAGTTTGGTGTAAAATCTTTGATGGTACAGACAGAACATGTTGTATCAATGTATGAATCAGCAGTTAAGGTATGATAGAGTTAACACAATCAATGAACCTCTCTTACACAAACTACACCAATGACTCCAGTTGTCTTAAGAGTTTTTTTGGGTTCCCCATGAAAAAGGTGCCCATACTGACATAAGGGTTCCTTTATCAAGAAGACTGCAGCTGGCCGATGTTCTTAAAAACCTCCATGCTTGAGGATGTAATAAGTCCAAGTTATGGTATACAAGTGAAATTCCCAGAGAGGTTCCTTCCAGACTGGGAGTATACAAACAGACAATGGTAGACAAGGACAGTAATCAGCACTGGCAGGTTTACATTAACCCTTAAACGCTGAGCCGGTATTTCCAAAAGTGCCTCCCGTATGCCGGCGGGGTTCGGGAGTAAGGGCCGAAGCAGAAAAAGTTCTTTTTTTTTTAAATCACAGCACGCTTAGTTTTCAAGATTAAGAGTTCATTTTTGGCTCCTTTTTTTGTCATTGCCTGAAGTTTAGTATGCAACCATTAGAAATGAAAACATATCATTATCGTATATAAATATTGGAATATATGACAGCACGAAAAAAAATTTCATATATAATTGTATACAAATCGCGCTGTGAGCAAAACGGTTAAAGCTAATAAGTTAATTTTTTTTTTTGTATTGTACACTAAATTGTGATGATTTTGGTATATAACAAATCGTAAAACAATCAAAGCAAAACAGAGAAAATATCACAAAATGAATTATGGCAAATTTTTTTTTCAAAAATTCACCATAAATCGAAATATTGTGCTAGACTTCCCGTTCATTGCAAAATGAAGGTAATTGATTGAATATTACTAGACTGTAAGTGTTTTAGCTTACAATTATGTTTTTTGATCAAAGTACACCGATGGTTGAAATTTTGGCACATCGTGATTTATATGAAAATATTTCAAAACTGATAAAAGCTAAAACCATGAGTTATTCTTTGTTGTATTCTACATGAAATTGCGCACATTTTTCATATATAAAACTTTATGTAACCGGCTAAATAAAATAAACCGGTTGCAAACATTACGACAGTGACAAAAGAATTTGAGATTTTCGGCCGAGTTACCACGTGCAGACGTAAGGAAAGTTTTTCAACTAGAGACTTCCAATTTGTTGCAAAATGAAGGTAAATGATTGAATATTACTAGAATGTAAGTGTTTTAGCTTACAATTGCATTTTTCTACCATTTCGCTCAAGTCAAAGTTGAACGAAGGTTGAAATTTTGGCAGTTATCGTGATTTATATGAAAATTTTTCAAAACTTATTAAAGCTACAAGATGGGTTGTTTTTTTTTTGTATTCTACATTAAATTGTGCACATTTTCATATATAAAACTTTATGTAACGGATAATATAAAACAGTGCAAAAATGATGACAAAGTGATGAAAGAATTTCTGAGATGCATCGCTGATGCTTTCTAGTGTGAGAAGAAAGCAATGTGCGCCTGGGTAACACTTGTAAACAAAACAACAGCATGATCCGTGAACTCCCAGCATCCCCTCAAGGCGCGTGATTTAAAATTTTTCACAAACTAGGCCTATAACTATTTTTCCGCAAATATTTAAAAAAACTTTTTGTAGTCGACATACTGTACGTCCACTTGGCACCCAACAGACAATTTTAGTCGACGTATTATACGTCCAGTCGGCGTTTAAGGGTTAAGTGAAAGTGATTAAAACAAGCCTGTAGGTGTACACAGTGTATGCATTGTAACTTTCTGACAGATTAAGACTGGTTAAATTGCAAATATTTTTTACATTAATAAAGGTATGGATGATTGATGATGTTGTAATAAAGCAATTTTAAGGGTACCTATTGAAATTTGAGAAATACAAGCAAGGAAAATATTGAAAACTCCAGTACATCTCCTCCATAAAAACAGTGCCACAAAATTGCAGCAATAAGAACATCTGAATTATGACTAACCTTTTTTAATGGGCACTCCCAAGCTTTTTAAAGTTTCTTGCCAATCTGAGAATATGCCTGGCCGGCGAGCATTCCCATCATCTTCATGAACTTCTAAAGGATCAAGAATTCTTTTGCGAGTACGGTTGGCTGTTGTCACCTCTCCTGAACCTGAACTCCCTGTATTTGGTTCTCCCATCTTATTGTCAAACAAGGTGTGTTCAATGGTCTGGAAATAAGACCAACAGAACAGTGAGTATAAATATAAAATGAAGAAACATTTACGAGACAAAACAGTAAATGGCAGGGTCAATGGACTTTCCCTTTTCTTTACAAATACAAATTTTCAACTATAATTTGAAAAATCTAAATTCACAGAAATAGTTTGGTAAAATTATTTGATGTAGCCAATATTGTGCATGCATATACATAGACCAAATCATTCACCAACTCTAATGACAATTCTCAAGACAATAATTCCACTACTACGTATTAGCAGTTTTAATAAACAAAAAAATTCAACTACCGTAGAGCAAGTACAGAAATTTTAAGATTTAAAAGTTAAGGATGAATCCATCCACTTGAACAATGGTCTGCATGGCTAAGGTGAGCGTAGTATGGTACCATATAATAACAATACAAGAAATGTGAAATTAAGACTTTCTGAACACTTTACTTAGCAATTAACATGCTAAAACATTACATAAATGCTTTTATAGTTAAAAACAGTTTTATTGCAATGACTGCAATTTGCAACACTAGATACAAAATTCACAATGTAGACTAAACTTTTAATTGTACTGGTACTTCTTCATCCTGAAACAAAATTAATCTGTCATCAGAGACATCATCATCTAAGGCTAAGCTGAGATAAGAGAAAGACCAAATGGGAGAGCTATGAACTCACATTCTAATAAATGAACATGACTTGGATGACGATTTATCAAAACATGGCTATAAAGCCAAGCACTGGTGCAGTTTCATCCTTTAAGTGCTTAAGACAAGGAAATGAGAGAGTTGGAGTGGTTGGATCACAAGACTGAAAAAAGGATAAAGAATTGAGGTAGAGTAAAAAATGATATTTGTTAAGATACAATAAAGTTTGTACATACTTACCTGGCAGATATATACTTAGCTATAGACTCGGTCGTCCCGACAGAATTTCAAAACTCGCGGCACAACGCGACAGGTAGGTCAGGTGATCCACCATTCCCGCCGCTGGGTGGCGGGGTCTGGAACTATTCCCGTTTTCTAAGCCATAATTTCTCTTACACCTGTCTCCTGTGGGGAGGCTGGGTGGGCCATTAATCGTATAATACTGCCAGGTAAGTATGTACAAAACTTTATTGTATCTAACAATATCATTTTTGTACAAGTAACTTACCCAGCAGATATATACTTAGCTGATTGGCACCCTTGGTGGCGGGCAAGAGACAGCTAAAAACAAAATAATACTTAACTAAATACATTAAAAAACAGGGAAAAAACAACCTATGTTCTTGGATAACATAATCCATAGTTCCTACCTTATTGGGCTGAAGACTTCATGACTACTGTCGATGAGTCTGCTTGCCTCAAGAGTTTCAACGAGGAATGAACCTATGGTTGAATAACTCTTTGGATCGTGTCAATGGGGGCTAGCCCGCTTACGCGACAGAGCCTATACTGGATCGTACCAATGGGGGCTGACCCACTTACATGGTAGAGCCTTGACCTTTTGTCATATCAATGGAGACTCGCCCTCTTACATGACAGAGTTAAGGTTATTAAACAAATCACAAAAGAGCACTGAAGCCAATCCTGATCACCTGACCATGTTAGTCTTGTTACAATCTATGAATTGTAAGAGGGTCACTATTCCCTCTGACAATTAACCAATAAAAACAACCACCAATAAACAGTAATTTAAGCCTTAAACTAAATAGGAAGGATTAGCCTCAGCCCCTTCTCCCAGCACTGAATTCGCCGAAACATACGCTCCCAGAGCAAAGCACTTTTCGTACGAAATTTTAACATCTCTTAGGTAATTCGAGGCGAACACCGAATTACATCTCCAAAATGTCGACTCTATAAGACCTGAAGCGACCATGTTTTGTGAAAAGCCATCGACGTAGCTATGGCTCTCACTTCATGAGCTCTCACTCTGAGAACCTTGAAATGCTCTTCTTCGCATTTAAGGTGAGCTTCCCTTATTACATCTTTTATGAAGAATGTAAGGGCGTTCTTAGAAATCGCTCTTTTCGGATCTCTTACAGAGCACCAAAGACTTTCTTCTGTACCTTTCAGCAACTTCTTCTTCTCCAGGTAGAACTTGAGTGCCCTGACTGGACACAAAGTCCTTTCTAGTTCTCTCCCGTGTTAATGAAGATATTCCTTTTATCTCAAAGCTTCTTGGCCAAGGCTTTGAGGGATTTTCATTTTTCGCTAGAAAAAATGGTTGAAAGGAGCAAATCGCTGAATCTTTCTTAAAGAAACCCCCACTTTACCTTCCAAAGCTTGCAACTCGCTCACTCTCTTGGCTGTTGCTAACGCAAAAAGGAATAAAGACTTTCTTGTTAAGTCCCTAAACGAAGCTGCGTGAGACGGTACGAATTTTTCCGACATTAGGAACTTGAGGACCACATCCAAGTTCCAGCTAGGCTTCTTGATTACATGTTCTTTCGTGGTCTCAAAAGACCTTATAAGGTCATGAAGATCTTTATTGTTTGTCAGATCTATTCCTCTATGTCGAAAAACTGAGGCCAGCATACTTCTGTAACCCTTCACTGTTGATACTGCCAGGTTACAGTCTTTTCTCAATATAGGAGAAAATCTGCGATTTCAGTTACAGAGGTACTGGAGGAGGATATTTTCTTTTCCCTACACCATCTTCTAAAACAACTCCCACTTCGACGATATACTTTAGAAGTGGAGACTCTTCTGGCTCTTGCAATAGCCTTCGCCACTTCTCGTGAAAAGCCCCTTGCTCTGACAAGTCCTTCGACAGTCTGAAGGCGGTCAGGCTTAGAGCGGGGCGGGGATTTGTGTGTAAACCTGTCGAAGTGGGGTTGTTTGAGAAGATCGTTCCTTAGTGGAAGCGATCTTGGAAAATCCACTAACCACTCCAGCACCTCTGTGAACCAATCGAGAGCCGGCCAAAAGGGAGCGATGAGGGTCATTCTTGTTCCTTCCGAGCAAGCGAACTTCCTCAACACTTCTCCTACTATCTTGAAAGGAGGGAAGGCGTACGCGTCCAAGCCGTCCAATCTAGCAGAAAGCTGTCTAGTGCTACTGCTTGAGGATCCGAGATTGGGGAGCAATAGGTTTCTAATCTGTGGTTCTTGTTGGTCGCGAACAGGTCTATATTGGGCCTTCCCCACAGATGCCACAGTTGTTGGCAAATCTGAGGATTGAGAGTCCATTCCGTGGGTAGGACTTGATCTTTTCTGCTTAACAGATCTGCCCGGACATTTTTTCTCCCCTGTACAAAACCTTGTGAGGAGAGAGATCTCCTTTCCTGTGCCCAAATCAGCAGAATCCTTTGCTGATTCGTACAGGGAAAAGGAATGCGTCCCCCTTGCTTCTTTATATAAGCGAGGGCTGTTGTGTTGTCCGAGTGAATCTGAATCCCCAGACCTGAGACCTGTTCCTCGAAATGAACCAAAGCTAGATGAATGGCTGTTAGCTCTTTCTTGTTGATGTGCCAGGACACTTGTTCTCCTTCCCAAATGCCTGACACTTCTTGCGAACCTAGGGTCGCTCCCCCACCCTGAATCTGAGGCGTCTGCAAACAACGCTAGGCGCGGGTTCTGTAAGCGAAGGGAGATTCCTTTGCTTAGTTTCTGTGGATCTAACCACCAACGGATATTCTCCTTGATCCGTTTCGAGGATTGGAAAAGTCTCTCCCAGATTGTTGGACTTCCAATCCCACTCTCCTTCAGATAAAATTGAAGGGGTCGTAGGTGAAGTCTTCCTAAGGAAACGAACTGTTCCATCGAGGAGAGGGTCCCCAGCAAGCTCATCCATTCCCTCGCGGAACAATGTTCTTTCCTTAAGAAGACTGACACCTTTTCTAGGCAGCGTTCTCTCCTTTCCTGCGAAGGATACGCTAGAAAATCCCGAGAATCCATCTGAATCCCCAGATAGACAATACTTTGCTGGGGAGTCAGCATGGATTTCTCGTGATTTACTAAAAGTCCTAAGGACTTTGTCAACTTTAGAGTCACTAAAAGGTCCTCCAGACATTTTTTCTCCGATTGGGCTCTTATTAGCCAATCGTCCAGATATAACGAGATCCTGCTGCCCCCTTTTCCAAGAATGTAAAGCCAATAAGCTACATTCTTCTGATGTCCGTTAAAGACTTGAGGGGCAGTCGAAAGTCCGAAGCACATCGCTCGGAACTGGAACACTTTCCCTTGGAACATGAACCTCAGATATTTCCTTGCTGCCGGATGAATTGGCACATGGAAATACGCATCCTGAAGGTCCAGGGACACCATCCATCCCCTGGACGAAGAGCAGATAGAACAGAGGAAGACGTCTCCATTGAAAATTTCTTCTTCAAGACAAAGAAATTCAGGGCACTGACGTTCTAGAAAACTGGTCTCCATCCCCCCGATGCTTTCGGTACCAGGAATAGCCGATTGTAGAATCCTGGGGACTGGAGATCTTGAACCAGTTCTACCGCTTCCTTGGAAATCATCTGTTCCACTGCTTGCAACATAGCAAGCTTTCGGACCGGATCCGAGTATCTGGCGGTTAACTCCCTTGAGTTGTCGTCAAGGGAGGATTTTCCCCTGAAGGGGATCAAGTATCCTTTTTTCAGGATAGAGAGGGACCAGGAGTCCGCTCCCTTCTGCGCCCAGACTTTGGCAAAGTGGAGTAGCCTGGCGCCTACTTTCGTCTGGAGGACTTGCTGTTCATCTAGACTTCCCGAAGGACCTTCTAGATGGTCTACTCTTTCTCTCTGGTCTTCTACCTCTAAGAGGGGGCTCTAGAAGAGGAGGCCCCTCGAAAGGGCTGAACAAAAGAGGGTCTCTCTTTCTTCTCTATCGGCACTGCCGGCCTAAACTTCTTGGCTGAGTGCGTGAGTAGATCTTGAGTTGCCTTCTCCGTAAGAGATTTCGAAACCTCTCTAACCGTCTCTTGTGGAAAAAGGTGCGGGGATAAAGGAGCAAAAAGAAGAGATGTCCTTTGCAAGGGTGATACTGCTCTTGCTAAGAAAGAGCTAAAGACAGATCTCTTCAAAACTCCCGTCCCAAAAAGAGAGGCAACTTCCACAGAACCGTCCATGACTGCTCTGTCCAGGCACGCCAGGACGCTCGAAAGTTCCTCCATGGAAACAAAGTCCGTGTCCTGAGCTCTCTTCGCTAATGCTCCTAACGCCCAGTCCATAAAGTTGAAGACTTCAAGGGTTTTAAAGAGGCCCTTTAGAAGGTGGTCCAGCTCACACATGCCCCAAGTCGCCTTAGCAGACAGCAACGACTTCCTCCTAGCAGAGTCCACTAAGGAAGCAAAATCCGCATCCGCGGAAGAAGGCAGGCCTAACCCCATCGGCTCTTTGGTCTCGTACCACCTTCCTGGTTTGCCTGTTAACTTGGAAGGAGGGCAGGAAAAAACTGTCTTGCCCGCTTCCCTTCTGGAAGTCAACCACTCTGAAAAAGTTTTCAATGCCTTTTTCATACAAAGAGCGGGGCGCATCTTAACGAAGGAAGACGATTTGAGAGCTTTAGTGCTGGACATCAACGAATCCTGGTGAAGGAGGGTCCGCAGGATGAAGGGAGTCTCCGAACTCCTTTAGCAGCAAAAAGAGAAAGTCTCTTGTAGTCCGAAACTGCTACATCTACAGGCTCTTCGTCTTCCGATACCTGGTCCAACTGATCTACAGAAGGAGATCGTTTTGGAGTGATCTGGCTCTTCCCGGGAGAAGAACTCCTTTCCCGAGAAGGGAGTGCGGAACATTAAGCACTCCTATACGAAGAGTGAGGCTCCTGTCTGTCGGCAACACTCTTGTGCCTACTAGACTCTTGTTGTCTAGGTTCGTCGGGTTCGTGGCGCTTGCTAGGCTCCTGGCGTCCTGATTCAGGGCGCTTGAACAGATTCCCTCGTCCTGATTCCTGACTCTTAACAGGCTCTTGGCGCCCTAACACTTGACGCCTAACGTACTCCTGGCGTCCTGTTTCCTGGCGCCCTAACTCCTGGCGCCCTGACTCCTGACGCCCTGACTCTGGCGCCCTGACTCCTGGCGCCCTGACTCCTGGCGCCCTGACTCCTGGCGCCCCTGACTCCTGGCGTCCTGCTCATAGCGTCCTGATTCCTGCCTTCTAGCAGAATCCTGACGTCCTGAACCCAGCGTTCTAAGAGGCTCTTGACGTCCTTTCTTGCGTCTTGCTGCCTCTTTGCGCCTGTCTGGCTCCTGGTCTGAAGACCCAAGGGATCCTGATACCTAAATCGGTTTCCGGTTCCTTGTGGCTAAACCGCTCGAGACTTCTGCTCGATGCGCTGTGTCTAAGAGGGCGCTTCGGGGAAGCCAGCCTATAGGGCGAAAGGGCTCTTCTCTCAGGAGAACAACTCCTATCCGACGAGTCCCTTGACGAAGGCGATAAACGCCCTGGAGATCGTGAGAGTTCTCTCCTATACGAAGAAGGACGCTTAGCGGAACTCTTCACAGGGAGCGAGACATCCTTCCTCCTTGTAGAGTCCTTAGCAAAAGAGCCTACGAGCGACGCTAACTGCTCTTGCAGATTAACCAAAAACTTCTTGGTCGGATCCTGAAGAGCAGGCTCCTCTTGTCTTGTCCTCTTAGGTCCCGAAGGCCAATCCTCGGGAAAAACGCTCTGGGCTGGAGTCAGCAGCGTCTCCTTTAGGCGGCCTTCCAGGCTCCTCTTCAAAGGGGCTGCGAACGGGAGGCCGAACTCCATCCTCGTTTAGGAGAGGAAGAGTCTGAGGCCGAAAAACACTCCTTTAGGACGCCTTTTCTGCGGCAATCCGAGGCAGCCTGGGACTTAACAACAGGATCTGCCGAAGGGACGCCTGACCGTTGGGATGTTCTGCATCCTCCCTGCGGCTTTCGACATTCCTCCTCCCCTGGTCCTGGGAGTTTGGAAGAGGTCTAGGCCTAGGAGCAATGAGGAACCGGTCAGACGCCCCCTCCACTGCACTGGGGACACTGCACAAGTCACTATCACCACTCTTACCTTGGTTAGAGCTCGTAGCTGAGCTTGAAGTTTCTTAATAGAAGCTTTTACATTTTCCCTCTCTGATGAAGAATCTTTGGATTCAGAACAGGGGAGAAGCAGCTGAGGCTAAGGGAAAATTGTTGTTAGAAGGAGAGTTAATTTCTTGTTCTAAGGAGCAAGATCTACTAGATGACCTAGCTGAAGCCTTCCTCACTCTATCTCTCTCAAGCTTCCTAACATATGATGATAATTCCTTCCATTCAAGCTCCGTAAGGTTCTCGCATTCCACCAGAGGTTTGTTAAAATCGAACATTCATTCTCCCTGCATTTAGCGCAAATACTATGCGGATCTAATGCCGATTTAGGCAGCCTAACCTTACAGTCTTCCCTACTGCAAACTCTAAACATAGGTGAAGCCTTAGCGTCAGACATCGTGAAAGAGTAGTCAAAACCAAAGTCGAAAAACAGTCCACAATAAGCGTATGCCAAGCCAGAGAAAAAACAGAATACGTCACCAAAAAACCAATCCAAATTCTCGGCAAACGAGTTGAAATCCAAGATGGAGGAACGAACAATAGGTGTTGTCCGTTCAACCGACAGAGAAATTATGGCTTAGAAAACGGGAATAGTTCCAGACCCCGCCACCCAGCGGCGGGGAATGGTGGATCCACCTGACCCCTACCTGTCGCGTGTGCCGCGCGTTTTGAAATTCTGTCGGGACGACCGAGTCTATAGCTAAGTATATATCTGCTGGGTAAGTTACTTGTACAAAAACTAAATTTTAAAAAAGGATAAAGAATCGAGGTAAAGTACAGACTACAAAGTGGGTGCAGCTAGGGGGCAAAAAGATGCTGAAAACATATTTTAGTCATGTCTACAGTGCGCCGCACAAAGAGCACTGATAACACAAGCCAGGACTTTGAAATTGTAAAGCACTTTTGTTAGGGACACACTGGACTGATACACTGTGCACTGAGAAGGCACTGAAGGGAAAAGCCTCAGCATAGATGAAATGAACAGAGGTAGCAATCTAGACTATGTACGTAATGGTAGAGAAAGAAAAAGACTATGTATGTAATGGTAGAGAAAGAAAAGACTTATGATGGATATGTAAGTCCCGTACGTATTAGTCTATGCAGCAGAAACGTGGGCACTGACTAGGAAAATGTAACAACTTCATTTGTCCAGTTATAACCACAGACCGTAGAATTGAGGGCCAGAGTAAAATGAGATCTTACTACAAAAGAGGAACTGGTGGAGAGATATGGTGTCCTTAGGCTGGAAAAAGACAAGACATCCCATAGACGGATGGGTTGGACACATGATTAGAAAGGATGGGGAACAGTTGGTAAAGAAAAAAAAATTAGAGAAGGAAGTAACAGGATGTTTAAACTGATAAAGCCCAAGAAATCACTGAATAAGGAAAGACAGACTTAGACCTAACAGGAGCCCAACAGTATACGCGACAGGCAAGAAAGATGACGCAATTCACTTTTAACCAAAGTAAGGACAAAGCTGATCTAAAAAATGTATGATGATTTCATGTTACCATCAGTAAAGATCCATAAACCAACTAAAAGTGAAATTAAAAGCAGTTCATAGTAAAATCCATCATAATCATTCTCAACTACGTATCAAGTTCTCTTTGACATTCAATTCTTGACTATAAACCTCATTGCCATCTAACATCTTAGGCAACAACAAACAATTAAGTAAACATGTTATTGTTATTATACAATTAAGTTTGTTCATACTTACCTGGCAGATATATATAGCTGTATTTTCTGACGTCCGACAGAAATTTCAAAAACTCGCGGCACACGCAGTGGGCGGCCAGGTGTAGTACCCATTCCCGCGCTGGGAGGCGGATATCAGGAACCATTCCCATTTTCTATTCATATTTTTTTATTAATGTCTCTGTCTCCTGAGGGGAGGAGGGCGGGCACTTTAATTATATATATCTGCCAGGTAAGTATGAACAAACTTAATGTATAATAACAATAACATTTTGTTCATGCCACTACCTGACAGATATATATATAGCTGAATCCCACCTTCGGATGGTGGGAAGAGACAGAATAGGATTTTTTAGGAAACTTAAATTAAGTAGATGATATACATCTTGGTTCCTTACCTGTTTTGCAAAGTAGACTATGTGATTACTGTCCACGTAAGGCTGCTTTTGCTTAATCAACAGAGTTAGCCAGCCAGGTGGAGACCTGTAGTGCTGGTGCGCTCTGGATGATCTGTCAACGGGTGCGAGACCTCAGCGTGACAAGACCATCGAGGCCATACAAATGAGGGCAACGAAGCAACTGACCACCACCTGACCAACTATTCACAAAAACCCCCCTTAAAAACTAACTAAAGGATGGGAGATCTTCACATAAGACTCACCACAACCTAAAAACACAACAACCTAACTTAACCTAACTAAGGGAAAGGGAAAGAGCTACTTCCGGACCCCAATACTGTGTCCGCAGAAACGTATGGCCCCAGTGCATTACAATCGTCATAGATCGTTCTCACATCCCTTAGGTAATGTGAGGCGAAGACGGAGTTACTCCTCCAAAAGGTGCAATCAAGGATGTCCTTGATTGACATGTTCTTTTGGAAGGCAAGAGAGGTAGCGACGGCTCGTACTTCGTGCGCTTTTACTCGGAAGAGGCTCAAATCAGTCTTCTGGAAAGATGAATGAGCCTCCCGAATGGTGTCCCTTAGAAAGAAAGCAACAGCATTCTTCGATAAAGGTAACTCTGGTCTCTTCACAGAGCACCAGAGGTTACCTGAGGGACCTCTTACCTCTTTCGTTCTATGCACGTAGAACTTGAGAGCCCTGACCGGGCACAGGACTCTCTCTGGTTCTTGGCCCACCAGACTTGACATACCCTTGATCTCGAAAGTCTTCGGCCAAGGGTTCGAAGGATTTTCATTCTTCGCCAAGAAAGATGGTTCAACGAGCAGACAGCATTGTCCCCTTTGAATCCCATTAACTTGCTAAACGCTTGAATTTCACTAACTCTCTTAGCCGTCGCAAGAGAAGTTAGGAAAAAGAGCCTTCCTTGTCAGGTTTCGAAGAGACGCTGTCTGAAGCGGTTCGAAAGTGCTCGACATAAGGAATTTAAGGACTACATCCAGATTCCATGATGGAGGTCTCATTTGAGGAACCTTCGAGGTCTCGAAAGACTTTAAAAGGTCATGAATATCCTTGTTGTCAGACAGGTCTAGGCCTCTGTGCCTAAAAACCGCTGACAACATGCTTTATATCCCTTGATGGTAGGGACCGCTAATTTTCTGCACATTCCTGAGAAAGAGCAGAAAAATCAGCTATCTGGTTCACAGAGGTCGAGGAAGAGGAAACTCCCTCCTTTTTACACCATGCCCTGAAGGAAGCCCACTTCGATTGGTAAACAGCTCTTGTGGAAGCACGTCTCGCATGTGCGATTGCTCTCGCAGCTGCTTTCGAAAAACCTCTCGCTCTGGCCAACTTTTCGATAGTCTGAACGCAGTCAGACCCAGAGCGGAGAGGTTTTGGTGAAACCTTTCGAAGTGAGGCTGTTTGAGTAGATCTTTCCTCCAGGGCAATGTCCTTGGAAAGTCTACAAGGAAAGACATGACCTCTGTGAACCATTCTCTCGCTGGCCACATCGGAGCGATCAGGGTTAACCTTGTCCCTTCCGAGGCCGCAAACTTCCTCATGACTTCCCCCAGAATCTTGAATGGTGGGAAGGCGTATAAGGTCTAGGCCCGTCCAATTCCAAAGCAAAGCGTCGACCGCGATTGCTTCTGGATCCAGGACCGGGGAGCAGTAAAGAGGAAGTCTCTTGGTCCTTGACGTTGGCGAATAAGTCGACCAGTGGACGTCCCCACAACGTCCACAGGTCTCGACAAACGTCTTCGTTCAAGGTCCATTCCGTCGGTAGGACTTGGTCCCTCCGACGACTGAGAAGGTCTGCCCTGACGTTTTTGCACTCCTGCAATGAATCTCGTCAGGATAGTCACTTTTTTCTTCTCTTTGCCCACAGCAGAATCTCTCTCGCTAGGGAAAACAACGTTCTGGAGTGTGTTCCTCCCTGGTTTTTTAAATAAGCGAGTGCTGTGGTATTGTCCGAGTTTATCTGAACAATCTTGTTCTCCAAACTCTTTTGCGAAGAACTGCAGGGACGGAAATACTGCTGCCAGTTCTTTTGACATTTATATGCCAGGCTACCTGTTCCCCTCTTCCCTCTCCAGGAGCCTGACACTTCCTTCCCCCTAGTGTTGCTCCCCATCCTGTGATGGAAGCGTCTGAAAACAACACTAGTCGGGCTCAGAAGACTTAGGGACAGCGCCCTCTTGAAGCTTCTGAGGGTTCCAACCACCAATCTTAGGTGGTTCTTGATTGGAAGCGATATTCTCAATATGGCATTGAGATCGTCCTTGGCCGTTCCACTCGTCCGCAAGGAAAAATTGGAGAGGCCTGATGTGCAGTCTTCCCAAGGAAACAAACCTTTCTAGCGAGGAAAGAAATGGTCCCCAGCAGACTCATCCATTCCCTCGCCGAGCAAGTCTCTTCCTTGAAAGGCTGAGATCTTTTCTAAGCCTAGCCGCTGACGCTTCCTGGACGGAAACGCTCGAAAAGCCACTGAATCCATCTGAATCCCCAGATACACGATGGACTGTGTTGGGGTCAGATGCGACTTTTCGAGGTTGACCAGAAGTCCCAGGGACTTCGCTAAGGCTAAAGTGAACTGCAAGTCCTTCAGACACTTCTCTCTCGACGACGCTCTGATCAGCCAGTCGTCGAGGTACAGGGAAACTCTTATTCCCGAAGAGTGTAGCCATCTCGCTACGTTCTTCATAACTACTGTGAACACCATCGGAGAGCCAGTGGTCAGTGTCCCGAAACGTCACATAGCTCTGAACTGCCATACTTTGTTGTCTAAGACAAACCTTAGATACTTTCTTGAAAGAGGGTGGATCGGGATGTGAAAGTACGCGTCCTGCAAGTCTAAGGATACCATCCAGTCGCCCCCGGTCTCAACGCTCCCAAAGAACAGAATGAGGCGTCTCCATCGTGAATTTGTTCTTTTCCACGAAAAGATTGAGCCTGCTTACATCTAGAACTGGACGCCAACCTGACGACTGCTTCGGTACTAGGAAGATTCTGTTGTAAAAACCTGGCGACCCCAGGTCCGCGACTTGTTCCACCGCTCTTTTGTCGATCATCTGCTGAAGGGAGATCGAACAATACTTTCTTCTTTTCTCCTTGGTAGGATGGAGAAAGGTCTCTGGGAGTCATAGAAAGAGGAGGAAGATCTAAAAAGGGGATCTTGTACCCCTGCTCCACGATCTTGAGGGACCAAGAGTCCGTGTCTCTCTCTCCCTCCGCTCCCCGCAAAAAACACTTCAGTCTGGCTCCGACTGGTGTCTGAAGGACATGCTTCTCACTTGGAAGGCTTTGGCTTAAAGGAAGCTCTTCCTCGTGAAAACCCTCTCCCTCGAGGAGCTGCTCTCGAGGGGGGAGCCCCACGAAAGGGCTTTACTTTCTTCGGCGGTCGAACCGCAGCTGAAGAGGTTGAAGGTACGGCTGACCGTCTTGTAGACTCCGGGCAAAGGTCCTGAGTTGCCTTCTCTTGTAAGCTGTTCGTCAGGTCCTTTACCAAAGTCTGGGGGAAGAGATGGTTTGAAAGAGGCGAAAACAGCAAATCCGCTTTCTGAGCTGGAGTCACCGAACGAGCTGTGAAGTTGCACAGCAAAGCTCTCTTTTTTTAATAAAGCCGTTCCAAAATGAGATACGAGCTCCTCCGAACCATCCCTGATGGCTTTGTCCATACATGCTAACACGTGGACAGCTCCCCCAGACTAAGAGATTCTGGGCTTCTCGCTTGCATATCCAGAACTCCCAAACACCAGTCAAGGAAGTTGAAGACTTCCAGCGTCCTGAGCAGGACCCTTCAAATGCATGGAGGTCAGTCTCCGACGCGGTCCATGCCTTACCGTAGCAGAGGGTAAAAGCGACCTCCTCTGCAAATCCCACAAGGCTGGAGAAATCTCCTTGAGCCGAAGAAGAAGGGATACGAACTCCCACTTCATCTTTGGTTTTATACCAAATGCCCCCTTTTCCACTAAGTCTAGTTGGAGGCAAGGTGAAGGTCGTCTTGCCTTGGTCTCTCCTTCGTAACATCCAATCCTGGAGCTTTTAAAAGCACGTTTCGTTAGAGAGTTGTTTTTCATCTCTACAAACTCCGGGGTGGGGTTTTTCCAGTTTAGATGAAGAAAACTGCGAAGGAGGAGACTTGGGAGCTGCGGGCTGAAATTTGTCTTCAAAAGAAGAACGCAAGAGTCGTACGAGGACTTTATAGTCCGAGATAGACGGGGCTGCAGCAGGTTCCTCTTCAACCGATTCAGCCGAACTACTTAGCTCTCCTTCTTCTCTAAACGGAAGAGGAGACCGTCTGTCAGGAGAAGGCGTCCTAATGTCGGGTCTTGGCTTGATCAAAGGACCCCTATCCTTGCTAGAGGCAGCCTTATTTCGGCTGTCTTCTTTATGACGCTTACTGCTCGATGAGGTAGAGCGTCCTGAGGAGGACGAGCGTCCTCAGCGCCTTCCGCAGCAGTCTCACCTGCCCGAGAAGCGTCCTTACATTTCTTCTTCGCTGTCATACGTGCCTGTGCGCGTAAACTAGCGTCTGGGGGTACGACTTCTTGATCAGAATCCCCAAAAACGTCTTGAAAGGCGGCCTGAACGTCCTGGCGCAGCTTCCTGCCAAGCGTCCTGCCGAGCGTCCTGCCAAGCATCCTGTGTAGCGTCCTGGCGAGCGTCCTGACGACTCCACTGCCAAGCGTCCTGACGAACGTCCTGCCTAGCGTCCTGCCAAGCGTCCTGACGAGCGTCTTGACAAGCGTCCTGACGAGCGTCTTGCCGAACGTCCTCGTACAGAGCGTCCTCCTCAAAAGCGTCCTGACGTAATGTCCTTCTCGAGGACGAACGAGATCGGCGAATCGCCGAAGGAGAAGCGATCGGCGAACGAGACGAAGTAGTGAAGGGGAAGGAGACTGCTTAGTCCTCTTGACAGGCAGTCTAAGGTCCATTCCTCCGCTTAGGCTCGACTGCTGCTGGGCGAGTCCTCTGAGCCATAAGCGAGGATAGCTGGTCCTGAAGGACAAAAGAATGTTCTTCGTCGGAAAAAGAATGAACAGAGGAAACAGGACTGATCCTGTGAGAAGACCGAGGGGCGAGGGACGCCTCCTTCCTTCTCACAGGTACAGCTACCTTGCTTCTCAGTATAAGCGCCTGTGCACGCAACCTAGCGTCCTCATCGGAGGAGATCCTACCTCTCTTCTGAGGCGGAAAGACGTCATACGCGTCTTCCGACGAAAGCGGGCGAAAGAGGACGTGAAGCGTCCTCCGCACAAAACGTCCTTTTCAAAGGACGAGAGTCTCTCCGAGCGCTCCACCCCTTGCGCGGGGAGGACGCTTCGGAGGACGAAAAGCACTCTTTCAGGACGCGCGCTCGTGCACGGTCCTTGGCAGCCTGGGTCTTTGCTACAGGGTCTGCCGAAGGGACGCCAGATCGGTGGGAAGCCCCCGTAACCCTCTTGCGGCTTTCGACATACCTCCTCCCTGGGTCTTGGGAGTCTGATAGAGGTCTAGGCCTAGAGGCATTATGGGGCCGATCTGACGCCCCCTCCACAACACTGGGGGCACGATCACACACTTGCACCGAGCCAGTTTCTAAAGGCTTTCACTTTGGTCTCCAGAGTGCGAAGAGACTCCAAAATCATAGAGAGAGCATTCGCTTCTCCCGACACAGGATCAGAGCCCGAAGGCAACACAGGTTTAGGGGTTGTAAACACTACAGGTGTTAGTGCAGGAGAGATGTTAGTCTTACCTTTTGAAGAACCACTCCTGGAGGAAGACCTCCTGATCCTATCGCGCTCCAATTTAAGGCGATAGGACTCATATACTCTCCATTCATCATCGGTCAATTTCTCACATTCATTGCACCGATTATCAATCAAACAATTAAGCCCCCTACAACTCATACATACTGTGTGGGGGTCTACCGACGCTTTCGGTAGCCTCACCTTACAATCAGCCCTCACACACTCTGAAACTCACAACACTTGATCCAGACTATCTTATAGAGAAAAGTCAATCCAAAATCAAAAAAAACGGCCGGTCCACTATCGCGCATGCCAATTCAACAATCCAATTCAATACCAAAAAAATCAATCAGATACTTAAAAGCGAGTCAATTTCCAAAAAATCCTGAGCAGAGGTCTGTAAACAGATGTTTACGACCGGCGACAGAAAAAAAATATGAATAGAAAATGGGAATGGTTCCTGATATCCGCCTCCCAGCGGCGGGAATGGGTACTACCACCTGGCCGCCCACTGCGTGTGCGCGAGTTTGAAATTTCTGTCGGACGTCAGAAAATACAGCTATATATATATCTGTCAGGTAAGTGGCATGAACAAACTAATGTTTACAACTGAATATGAAAATACAAATCCACTTGGGTAACATAAAAATGATAAAATTAGTTTAAGAATACTGTATTTAAATAACACAGAATTTATTAAGCTTATAAATTCCTCTACAAATACTAAAGATTTCTTTAAATATACCAGCTTTAACTTCCAAATAAAAAAAAGAAATATTAGGTAACCCTTGACTTACAATACCCAACAAGATATCTAAAAAATAAAACATCAAAAAAATGAAACCAAGAAGTGACAAGATCTCTACCCAAAATTTTCCAGTTAATTTAAATGCCTACAGAAGTCTTCTTGTCTTCCTAAACTGTTTTGCATCACTACAGTGCACACTTTGAGTGAATGAGTTTACTCCTCATAGATCAGAATCAACCTAAAATAATGGATCTGTCCCTTGATGCAAGGTTACACTTTTCCAAAAGTTGGAGGACTTGAGGTATCAGTGATGCTATAGATAAGGCTTAGTCCAACCATAATTATTATATTAAAATACTTTATGCTACGTCGATAATAAGGATTCAGGAAATCACTGATATTATATATAGATATATATATCTTATATATATATATATATATAGATATATATATATATATAAATAAAATATACATATATATATATATATATATTATATATATAATATAAAGACTGCCTGTAAATATACAGATTGGTTGCATGGAACACACTAAGTACCACAAATTTTATACTGTCTGTTTTCGGACTTAACCTGCTACCAAATTTCTATAATCAACAAATGGACATATAAAATTAAAAGGGAAAAAGTTCTGAAATATTGCCAACATGTGGAAAATTTTGCCCTAAGTCAAGTTTAGTAATTAAATGATGTAACAAAGATAAAAGATGTTTCTTCCAACACCCCTCAAAAATACGATGAACTTTTCAATGTCCTCTTTGATCAATATCAGACATGTGCTATTAAAAATTATACAGGAATCAGTCATCGTGTGCCCATTTTCTTAAATAAAAAAAATCCACCAAACTGCATTTCTAGGACTCCATGAGAAATCTATAGACCTCATATACGATAACTATTAATGAGAAAGGTTTTCATAATATTTAAATTTGAAATTCACAAGTATATTAACATTATCTTTTGATGTTAAAATATACATCTACTCATGACTTTCTTGATTACTGTAAGAAAATCATGAATAGATATGAGATTATTGGCATCTGCCAAGGTAGTTTAGTGGCCTAAACACACTCGCCCACAACTTTAGTAGTCGTGAATTCGATTCCCCCGCTCTGCCAATGTGAAATATGACAAATTTTTCTAAGACAATTTGCATTTTTCATTGCTACAAAACCTGAGGTCTTAACAATAGGATAATTTCTAGCGCCTAGTTGGATCCAGTTAAATGACAGATGAAAGCAAGGAATCTTGTGAGATCTGGTAACGCATGCGTATATCGGGTGAAGAGTGGTCAAAGACCACGCACCCACGCCACACCACCAGTCTTTTCTTAAATCACCTGAACAAGAGTTGTGGTTGACCTCTCTCAGCCTTTACCCAGTTCACTGCCCGTTTTTT
>NC_087208.1:17913758-18072958 GCF_015104395.2 Macrobrachium nipponense
GATTAGCAAAACAGCCAGTCTTGTTGAATTTAGAATTTGTAATGAACTGAATATATTAACTGAATCTGTTAGAATTGTAATTTATTGAGAGTCGTAAGCAGTGACCACCACCTTATCCCTAAATGTAATCTTTGTAACTATGCTGTTTGCAATATGGATAAAACCAAAAGATTTTATAGAAAACGTGATCAGAGAGACAGGAAGGTTACAATGAAGATTACAGCTCCAATCAGCTTACCAAAAGAATACCTCATTCCTGGGGCAGCACTCATAAAGTTATACTCTCTCCAAAACAAAAGTATGCTGTAAAACCTATTATGACATGAAGGCCTCTGGTGTCAAGTATGTCTTCTCATAAATACACATGTGCCCACAAATCATTTACTTGTTAATTATTGCCAAATTACAGCATAGAAGTAATCAATCATCAAAATGTGATCTTGATTGATTATAAGTGTTCAGGAAGCACTTCAATATTAGCTTGACTGCCAGAAGTAAGAGTTATAGAAAGATTGTATAAATTTTGACCCCTGTTGGTCCGTGTATTTGAAGGCATCAAAGGAAATGAAAGTCCAGGGAAATGGCCAACTTTGAGTACGTCTTGAAAAAATAAGGCAGGACTTTAGTTACATATTTACTTGCTATTTCAAATATCCAATTTTGTCAACTATAAGTAGACAGATTACTCGTCATTTCAAATATCCAATTTTGTTAACAGTATAGTAGACAGATTACTCTCTAGAATTGTCAGTCTTTTCTATGAAAGGGATGACAGTAGAAGCAGTAATGTCTTGAGAAGAAGTTAGAGACCCATGTAATACACTTGTATAATAGTTTCTGCCACATAATTGTGTTTCATTATGTTATGAGAATATATTGGGCCTTTTAAACTGTTAGACATTTAACTGTCCAAATCTAACTCAACAGCAAATGTCAGATTATGGCCCCAAAATGAATTCTTATCTGAATTTCTATGGTTTTAACCTGAGTATACATGTCAGAATCTTGCAATGTTCTGGTAGCTATCTATATAAATAAAAATGAAAATGTTTTGTTTGTTCGAAATCTTAAATCTCTGAAAGTTTTCACCAATTGCTTTGAAATTTTGACACATTGCATTCAAATGTGTGTGTGTGTGTGTATAACGGGGTTTCGTTCTACCTTCCCCCTCCAAAGGGGGTGGGGGTGAGAAGGGATTCCCTGAAACGGAACTGGTTCTACCCGTGAAACTGGGCTGGTTATACCCATAAACTTAGTTACTTTACAAATTTATCATACATAATTTCTGTATACATATGATTTATTACTTGGAAAAGTATACTATTAAAGGGTAAACATCAATGCCATCAAAGAGGGTGAGTTTGAGAAGGGGGTTGACAGAGAGAGAATGAGAGGGAGATGAAGTGACAGAGAGTAGACAGGGTGTTAAGGAGAAGAAAGAGAGAGAGAGAGAGAGAGAGAGAGAGAGAGAGACGAGGAGAGAGAGAGAGACGAGAGATGAGAGAGAGAGAGAGAGAGAGTGTGTAAAGGAGCTTTCTCTTTTCTTTCTTTTCCCTTTAACCAGACTGAGCCAAAGCAACGCGCATGGCTGGGTACAGCTAGTTTCTCTATATAAATTTTTACTAAAGAACAAGCTCTGGGTCAGCGTGATGATAAAGGAAAATGTGTGGCACCGTGGTCTGGCGAAACTAATCTATGACCTGTCTAGTTGTTTATAACATACAGTATAATTGCAAGTCACAATCTTTTCATGGTTGTGTAAGTATTAATTTTCTATGTAATGGTATTGTAGAATCGCAATTTTTTTTCACAATGTATCTGTTTCGTATTGGTGGTAGGAGAGTACACTGTATTCCAGTCTTCAGCTTTGCTTCTTAGGTACAGTAATTGTACCTCAGTTATTAGATGACTTCACTTCTTGCTATGTCTTTTAAGTTCTTGCTATGGAATCCTATACTGTACAATCTATTGTTGGTTTGTCAGTAAGGGTAGGCTCATGTTTTTACTCCATGATTATTGACTTGATTTTTCATCTGTTACTAGTTCCAGTGTATTTTGTTATTTGTTAATGTTTCATTTTCCTACCTTATCTCTTGTTATTCTATATATCAAAGTGATTTTTTTCTTTTTGGTAATTTCATATTTTCATATTTCACTTTCCATGTTTTTATGGTCTTAACATTATGTTCTTATCACCCTAGTTCCTTGGCACTTATCTTACTTGTGTATCATCTCCCGCATTGTAACTTTATATTGCACATTTTTATCCTTCCCAAATCAAACATATGAAGAATAAAACACCCCAGTTCCTTATAGTTAGGATAAAAAACATGTTTTTGTCAAAATTTAGGGCAATCTGCTTCCTTCCTCTTAAGACACTCCTTAGCTTCTGGACAGTATTTATACCAACTTTGCTTTTCTAAATCTCAGAATATTTTACTTTTATTTTTTTCTGTAGTGAATAGTAAATTTCAGCAACTTGCATATACAAAAATAGAACTGGAAATTGGAATGCAGATTAATATGATTGCGTCTGGATAGACAGTTTTGTAGCCCATACTCCACCTAATGGGTCGCTATGTAGCATCACTAGCACACTGTAGGTAGTACTACATGTTCTTGGCATCTTCCAGTTGGCCTCCTGGTTAGTTGGTTAGGGTCTTTTCATTTTAGACTATAATGGTTTTGGTCTCCTCCTTGTCTTTGTAAACTTCTGCTGAACCTCATTTTATTTTTACCTTTTATTTAAGAACAAATTTTCTAGTGAGCACTTTGACAGTACTGTAGTGATGAGACACATTTTCTTTTAATGCTATTTTAATAATAATAGTGAAAACATTCAGGGTAAGGTGCTGTATCACCTACACTTGTATTTCTGGTAACATTTTGCAGACATTTTTCTTGATTTACCCTTTTTTATGCTTTGTTCCATTTTGTTCCCTTGTATTTTTGCATTTGAGTGAAAAAGTAATTGGCTTGTTCCTTTAAGTTATATCAGAGGCTTTCTCAAATTTGTTTTTATGCCTTGTAGTCTTTTTTCCAGTGAGTTGCTATGTTATAATAGGTCCTTTTTTTTCAATGATATACAATGCAGTATTGCAATTTGGTATGGTGATTGGGTTTAGTATAACATAATACGTATCAGTTAGGTTTTGGTATAACTTACCATTCATTGTGAATTGATTATGTGTTAATGTGTGTTGGCTGCCAATTTGCCTTTCCATTTTGAAATTGCTTCTCTCACCTTGTCATCTTCAACTTCGTTCTTCCATTCTTGTGGTCTGGATGACTTGCCTTGTGTTGAAGGCAAGGCGCAGGTAAGTCTGCCGTGGAATGTAACTCTTGTGGTTTAATTACCGTTGATGGAGAAGATTCTAACTGGCCTATGTAGAGATAAAGTCCCTCAGAAGTAATTAAGTTAGATTGATGGTGCTAATAAGCATTGTATGCAAAATATTCAGCTAGAAATAGGATTTCCTAAATATCCAGGTTCATCATGAGGTGTTTGGAGTTTGAATTCTAGAATATTGTAGCATTAGCTTCAGAATTTGGCAGCCTCTTAGCATCGAACCGTCAAAGAACAAGCATTGTCAAATTGAATTTAGTTAATTTGATTGCTACAGTCTTGTAGATGGGCACTCGTTAACTGGGTTAAATATGATATTTAGAGGATTATTCCTAACATGTGAGTTCCGGACTTAGTACTTTGACATTCAGTGTTTCTATGTATTTTCTGTCATAAAAACAGGGGACTGACTGTACACAAGAGTTAGGAAATTATTTAACCCTTAGGAGCTGTGGTAAAAAAATCAATATGCAGTACCCCAGGCTCGGGAAACTTTGAGATTGGGCAATTTGAGGAAAAACACATCAATGGAAAGTGGAAGATACACAAATGCACAGGGTGTAAGGAAAATCTTATAAAAAAATTTTCTCTACCCTCCACGAGAAGTTGAAATGATTATTTACAACCCATTGCGGGGCCTCTTTTACAAGACAATTGTAAATTCTATCCAGTTATCCATGCTTTTTCTAATAAATTATTTTGTTTTTTGTGAAATTGTAATTACAGCTCACAATATTCAAACAGATATGAACTAAAATCAGTAACAAATTCTGAGCTTATTTGTTGTAAAATATTTACGTAAATTTATTAAGATAGAAAATGCAGGTCCCTCCTTGAAGTCAAGTACACAACTATGTGTCCTGAGGTGCCCATTTCCTTTGAACCAGTCTAAAACTTGCCAATAGTGAATTTATGGGCTAAAGAAGTAATAGCACATCTTTCCCATCCAAATTCCCCCAAGTCGATGCCGCTTAATATTGTTACATATTCACCATGAGTGAATCTGTCAACCACCCAAAACCTGTTATTATTTCATATGTGAGTATATCTGTCCATTAAGGGTTAAACATCCTATGATTTTTGTTTCTGTAGCACTTAACATGTCATAGGGGCTGGAACTAAACAAAAGTACGTATATATTTATTGCTAACCAAGAGGGAAGATTAGAAGCAAAAATAGATCTCTTTGGATTGGGACCTACAGGGAGCTCTGTTTTGTAGTTGCCTTTCAATTTTCCTTAGTTTTAAGGGAGGTAGTTAGTCTGTTTTTTCTTGGCTTTATCAGTTATAAGATTTTCTCAGAGTCTGTTCTCTTTAGTGTTGGGAAGGAACTTGCAGAATACCTTCACCATTCAGTTTTTATATCTGAAAATATTGCTGTTCTATTTTCCTTTCCTCATAAATATTTTTTATTCATTCTTAAATAAGGTTGTTGTTTTCATCTTTTTGTGGGAAGTGTTTTATCTCCAAACTACTACTTTTCACTTTCATCTCACATTTATATATATTCAAGCTTTTAATAAGTTACCATTGTTATTGTTAATTTTGTGTGGTTTTAAGTGCTAAGTTAATAACACTAAACTTTTGAGAGCAGTCTGTAATGCTCTTGATTGCTAGGATTTTTATTTTTTTTTTGTTAGTAACATAGCTTACCCTTCATAATTACAAATGTACTATTGCAACTTAGAGAAAACGGGCTTTCGAATGTCACTTTGAATGTATCATTAATGAGAGTCAGCAGATCAAATGATCATTTGTGGTAGTGTCAACAAACTAATAGTCAAATTGATAATTTGAATAGGAACATTCATTGGGGCTTGGTCTAAAATACAGAAAGTTATCCTTGATGGCAATTTGGATTATAAAGGCAAGTGTTAAGTGCATTAGCAGTGTCAAGGTTTGGTTGCTTCACATTTTACAGGAATCTTGAACATCACCAGCCATGCTGATTTGATTTAGGCATCTGGCAAGATCAGTAATGCTATCTTTTCCTTGACTGAAAAAACAAAAACTTGTCTATTGGATTGTATTTCATGAGTTTGAAGATCTGTCAAATAGTTTTCTTTATTTATGAATGCTGTAATATGCCATGCTATTTTAGGCTTACACAGGCCACATGGGATTTTGTAGATAGTGTAAAGGCTTTAGATTTTAAAGATTAAATTGGCTCCGTATGAAATGTTTTAAGATTTTCAGTTGGTGGGTATGTTGTAATAAAAAAAGAATAAAACTGCATCACTGTTGGGTATGTAGTTTAGCACAAAGTCACTTCTATGATTCATGTAGAGTTGGGTATTGAGATCCTTCCCCTGACTTTTCATGTGCAGGGGAAGTGGCTTTTGAGTGCACAGAATAAGAAGTAACAGACAATTTTTGTTAAAAAAAAAAAAAATCTTGAGCACAGGACTTATGACATTGCTTTCCCAAGAATGAAGTGATTAAAAATTTAACTCATGAAGCTGGAATGTAATTTTAGAACATTAGTTTAAAGGTTTAGAACCAGGTCGTAACTCAGGGATTCCATGTTATGTCTAAACACACATCACCCACATTTCTGTGGTTCATGCAGTAATGCGAATGTTGCCCATAATATGAGGAAATTAACCTGAACTAGAAATTACACTAGAAGTTGTGTGACCATGCGAATGTAAAAAAAACTTGTAAACAGAAAGGTAAGGCTTTTACCCGTTTAGTATGATGAGAATGTTGACATTATTGACATCTGTTCTTGAGTTACACAGTATCTTGAGGTGCATTCATGTTGTGTTGATGAAAAAAAAAAATTATATTCTGGTGTGCCTGACTAGGTCCTGGAGGAAGCAGGAGCAATTGGAGTTCATTTTCATAAGAGCCACTTCCTTGGGTGTGCTTTGTAACATCCTTGTAATCTCAGTGGTTTTACTTAATACCCTTCGCATTTTTATTCATTTCCTTTGCTCTTATGGCTTTGAAACTTAAATTCTTAATGTTATCCTCATTATAAAACTTAATCCTTTGGACCAGCTTTGATATTAAAAAGTATCTGGTTCAGCTATTTGCAAACCCTTTCAGGTTTTGGCCACTCAAGAAGAGTTCTGTCTGTGCTACATGCACCTCAGATAAAGGGCTTGCATAGGGAAATTTCTTGTGATAGTTTTACCATTGGTTGGCCTTGGAGGCAAATAATTTTTAATACTGAAAGGGTTAATGTTCTATAGACTTTGAAGCATCATTCTCATAATACATCCCAACTAGGGGAAACCTACAGATGTGACCTAGATGTAAATCCTTTCCTTCAGAGCAGCTAGGTGGTTAAAAGGGTATTAAGTTGGTTTTGCTAGAACTGGTGAGTGAATTGTCTGTTTCCCCACTGCAAGAGAAGTTGGTGTGTGTCCTGTTTGAGAAATGCTGAATGAGCTATATTTCAGTACTGGAAATAATTATATTTGTTGAAGGTGGGTGTTATGAAATATTCTCCAAGGCTGTCTTGACAAGTAACATTCATGTAATCATATCTATTTTCACACTTCATGTAATCATATAGGTTTTACCATAGTTTTGTTACCAAAATTTCTATTTTTGTATATTGTAAGCTCTTTTTTTTTCACCCTTTAGGTGAGTTCATTGTTGCAGTTTTTACTTTCATTCTTTTGACAGTTAAGTGTATGGTTACAGTCATATGGTCAACTTTCATTTATTATATTCTACTCATACTAAATTGGAATGTGCATGCTCATTGGTAAAAGATTTACTTGAGTAGTTAAGTATGTAAAAATATCCTAAAGTTTTACCTTATGTCTACTTTACCAAATCATTTGTAAATTGCTGCTCTGTTTATGTTGCTTAATTTCAGATAATTGAACTGTAATTATAGATGTGTTTAAGGGTTTAAGTCTTAGTCTAGCAATGATCTTGTATTTCATTAGTTTTTCATAATGAAAATGGAATGATGCACATACTGCTTACTTGTGAGGTAACAGTATGTAGCTTTGTTCCTACTAGAGTAGTTAGATCTGCAGGTTTTCGGGGGCTGAGATAGGTTATATTTTTTCAGACTTTTGAGCTCAGATAATATATCAGAGGGACCTCCACCATCTATGCATCAGTTATTACAGCAGCACATCCCTCCCAGTGGTAATCAAGGATCAGTTGCTGCCCATGGTGTGGCACAAGGGGCGTCAGGATCTAATCTTTCAGTAAATAATCATGCTGCTCTAGCACTCCAGAACTCTCCCAGTGATACCAGCCTTGACACCCATAGGTTGCAGTCACATGGAATGCAGTATGAAGATAGCAGGTAATTATCTTTGACTGATTATTAGTATAGGTAATATATTAGTTTAGTAGCTCTTTTAGTTGTATAACTTTTATAGACGTATGTATGATATTTTACTTGTGTCGTATAAAATCTTGGCCAAGGCTTAAGAGAAGCAGAGGAAGGTATGTTCATAACACCCCCTTTATTAAAGCTGATTAACACAGTATGATCTACTTTTTATGCCTTGGGGATTTTATAGGACTGTAACTATGGATAGAAATTACAGGTTAATGAGTTAAGTTGATGACTGGAGAAGGAAACTTACAAACAAAACTCAGACTTAAAGTTGAAGGTAATTGGACTGGACTGGAACTCACTGAAAAAGCATGTGATGATGGTGAGCATATCATGAATTTTTGTGTTTTACTAATTTTGGACTAATATATACATATCCCCATGGTGAATTTGGTATTGAGTATGGTTTTCTGTACTGCATTAACCCTTGGATATTTTTGATGGTCATTAAGAGCAAATCCACTCAGACCAATTAGTTGCTTGTTATCAATGTATTATTCTGGTATAAAGCTGGTAATGGTGGCAGTATGAAGCAAAATGCTTATACACTTGTAAGTTTAAAAATGAGGAACATTAAGAAGTCCAAGTGATTTGAATTTAATGGATCATTTTGACATTTTTAAATCAGGACTGTAACAGATTAGGATAGTAATTGAAGTTTCAGTGGTTGGGCTGAAAACGTTATCAGAATTCCATGGGTTGGGATGAGGAGTATAATATATGAATCCCAGATGTTGGCATGAGGGTAGCATTGGAACCCTAAGGATTTGATTTTGAATGATGTCGTCAGAAACCCACCAACTGTGATGAAGGTGATGTAGGAATCACAAGGGTTGGCATGAGAATGACACAATCAGAATCTCAAGGGTGGGATGGAATTGTAAGATTTGGGATGAAGATGGCTCTTTGGAATCCTTACAGTTGGGATGATAATGATGATGGTATAGGAATCTCAAAGTTTAACATTCAAAATATCATTACATCAGGCTCATAATGACGTTAATATTATGTATCTAAATAAAATACGCAGCTGATCAAGACCCTTAAAACTTAGGATGTTGTCTTTTTATTAATGTTATCTACACCAAATTTTGTTTCATAATGGGAAAATAAAGGATGTGAAACATAGATTTTTAAGTTTCCAAAATATGAGTTTTTTTTTAATTGCTTCACCAAAAATAGATTGGTTTTCTTTGTCGATCTTTGGGTTACAGTGTTGATTAATGTAAATATAAAGTAAGTCATTATTGCTGGGCCAAACTAAACTTTCCCCAACTATCAGTAATTACAGTATCTCGGCCCAAAAAAACTTAAAATCTGTATTAGAGTTGTGGAGTGCATCTGTCCCAAAGAATTAAAGTTCACTATCCAACTCAAGGTTTAAAAAAAAATAAAAACCATTATAGATTAGTTTGAAGGCATCATGTTTCCTCATCAATATAGGAAGTTAGTTCCTTGCACCTTTAATTTTAGTTTTCCATGGTCAAGAAAAAGCAAAAGAAAGCACCTAACATTTAAAAGGCTGAAATTTCAGAGATTACATTTTACCTAACGTATAAGACAGTAAAATGTGTTTACTTTTTACCTAACATATAGGACAGTAAAATTTGTGTGATGACCATTTTCATCTAAATTGGATGTTGCAAAACATACTCAGAGATGTTAGTTTTATTTTGCCAGAAACGTGTGGGTGAAATGACTTATTAAAGTACTGACATAATATCAAGGTGGTTGAAGGGGACTTTTGACTTAAAATGTAACTCAGGGTTACCATATTCATTAGATAAAAGTGTGCTATCTATTTATTATTAAATTAGGATGAGAACAAATGCTATTAGTGGTAAGATGAACATTACATACTCATTGATAGTGATGTTTGTTACCCCTTGACACTTAAGTACAAGTAGATTGATAGGACCATATGACTTTTATCTCTTGTAGACCTCTTTCTGTCATGATAGTGTGGCAGTGATCCAGGAGGGCTTTCTTCTTTACTTTGTAAGACGTCTAGGGATCTTTCTCCTAAACTCGTGATATTTTATTTGCTTAAATATTGCTCTGTTTCAAAGAGCAATAGGTGTTTATTGCCGTATTACAGACCAGTCTTCTCTACTGTACTTTTTAAAGTTGCTGCAAAATTGATCTTTGAAGTCTATACACTGTAAGTACCTTGAATGTGATCAAGAACTTCCTGACAGCCAATATACTTGAAAGACGGACAGCCAATATATTTGAAAGACGGACAGCCAATATATTTGAAAGACGGACAGCCAATATACTTGAAAGACGGACAGCCAATATACTTGAAAGACCTTGAATGTGATCAAGAACTTCCTGACAGCCAATATACGTACTTGAAAGACGGACAGCCAATATATTTGAAAGACGGACAGCCAATATACTTGAAAGACGGACAGCCAATATACTTGAAAGACGGACAGCCAATATACATACTTGAAAGACGGACAGCCAATATACTTGAAAGAAGCAGTGGATTGCTTGTGATGTACTTTTAGATCCAAGTATATAGTCACATTCTAGTCAGCCATGACATGGGCAAGAGTTTAGACATGTTTGAGTTGACTTGACTCTGCATGCATGCAACTTTTATGAAAGGATTTTTTTTTATTGTCTTGACAGTACAGTAGAGACCTGGTCCTTGCTCTTACTAGAACTCAAAATAATTGGATTTAAACAAGAAATTTTAAGTAAATTTTTGCGTCTGAGCTCAAACATAAAACTGGAATCCGACCCAATGAATCATATAATTTTTTTAAAACAAAAGTGGTTCGGTCAGTCATCGCTAGTTGGCGTTATTCACATGCCCATTTGGTGAGGAAAACGGTAAGAACCACTATTTAAACTTAGGAAGATTATTGAAAATTATTTTGAAAGAGGCATTTGTGTGAACCTTAAAACCCTGCTGAGATTTTTAATGATAGTCTAATCCTTGAAGTGTCATAGTTGTGTCAATAGTTAACTATCGTCACAACTAATGGCACTGTAAACAAGACATCTGCAATAATAGTAAAAACTGTAGGTTAGATTATTCAAGTGAATCACTGGCGATACAACTTTCGATACTGTAAACAAAACAACTGTAATTACAGCAATTACTGGGGATAAGTACCATAATTAGATATTAGGATGAGTGAACTCTCACTTTGTTACAGGTGTATGATCTCTATCAGTATTCTAAAATGATCATTTGAAAAAGTTAAATATATATTACAGAATATAAGCATAGTCATCGTACGCCTTTTGCATTTGATATTGTTTACATTCTCAAAATTTCGGTTAAGAGATACTTTTTTCTTGTTAAATTACAAAGTCGGGTTTAAAGCTTGCACAGTACTTGATTGTATAAGTGTGGAGTGCAATTTTACCAGCTCTGAACATCAATTTCACCTGCTCTGTTATTTTGATTTGATTTTATAGTGACTGCAAATAACGTCGACAATCGGCCGTTTCTCGATTTGTTTTTTTTTGTTAGTACGTGTTTACAATAGCTTCATCCGTAATTCAAAAACCTGGAATATCTTAGTGGAAGACAGAGTATCATCATAATTATGGAGAGAGAGTGAGAGACACTGTTGCACCATATTATCAAATTATAATGTGAACGGAGTGATCTGCCATTTGCATTATGGTTTTGTTTACATTTATAAAATAATCAGCTGATTTCATTTTACCAATATGATCACTGTCTTAGTTGCCAAATGGAAATTTATGAAAGAAAGCTGGGTTTAAGAATTGTTGCTACTTTATTTATATGTACATGTAGTAAATTAAATGAAGCATTGCATGTGTTGTTGTCAGTTTCAGACAGTGCTTTGCCTGCCAAAACATTTTGCAGTCTGCTCATTATTCGTAATTGCCAGTCGTGCTTGACTTACGAGACTTGTTGTTTACTAAGGGGTAATATTTTCTTGGTAGTATTTTATAATCAAACTAAAGGGTTTTGTGATACGTACTGACAGTTCCCCAGTTATCTGACATTGATAGTTCCCTAGTTGTCCTTAATATTGGGTTTCTTTCCAATTTTAAAGGAATACGCTTATGAGGATCTACTTCCAATGGGTATTACTCCGCCAATAATAACATCACATTCATAAAACATAAAGAGGCTATGAAAGGTGCCCATATTTAACAAGGATATTTTATGAAAAAATTTTTTTAATGTCATATCATGTATTGAAAGATATTTTAAAGTGATTTTGTATACAGTATTCCAGTAGACTGTATGGTGGTTTGTTTACGTCTGTTTGTGCCACCAGCTGGCGACTTAACTTTTCCTAACTTTATGATAACAGACATAATTCAGTTTATTTTTGATATCTTATTAATTTGCTGTAATAATTAGGCTTGATTTTCAATGTTTTATTATCAGCAACAATAATTGTGCCTACCCCTTACATACTACGCACCTAGTCTAGCCTATGGTGCTCAGTCAACCATCGGTAATATGGCTGCATTGGGCGTAAATAGGGCAGTTATTTTAATACAGTATATATTTAAAAATGAAAACAAGTATCCAGTATGATTCGTTATTCAACACTTGAACTTATTTCATTGTAATTTGTGTATGTGTAATGTTTTGTATAAAAAGGCAAGTTTAGAGTGATAGCTAATGGTCAGGAATGGATTATTCCATTTTCAGTCAATTCTTGTGGGAAAAATTAATTCAGATCTTGACTAAATCGCATCTTGTCGCTGCTTCTATAATGGATTAGCATTGAGGTCCGGGGCTATACTGTATGTTTGTGTTGGAGGCTATGTACTTGATCATCTTAAGAATTCTTTCAACCTTTCCAGTCTGGGTTAGATGTTTAGTAACATAATACCCGGACTAGTCAAAAAAAAAGAAAAACCAAAAGCAAATGAGGAAAGGGTGACATGCACATACATATGGTATAAAAAAGTTAACATCTGTCCAATTGCCACAGCCAGTTTACAGATACTACAGCATTCTGCTAGAAATGAGTGGAGGAGCATCTAGCAATGGAAATTTTGCCCAGGAGGCAACCTCTTCGCTGGAAAACCCTAAAAAATACGACACTAGCAGAAAGACATTCTAATGCTATCTCTGTTTCTTCCCCATTTATAGTACGTATGTGCTTACATCATTTTCACTTATTTCATACTGATTTGTTGGGTCATAATCTCCATTATCCTATTATTCCCTAACTTGAAAAAGTGGGAATCACCAGGGCTGAGAACATCCTGGATTAGCAGTAGTACCATCGTGAAATCCCATGGATAACAATCCTTCTCACTCAAAATAGAACTGAGGCCTGATAAGTGGCCAATTAATTGATTTTGGGCCATGCAGCAAGTCTTATGAGTGCTGTCTTGTGAATTTTATTCAAGTACCATGTCATGAAAATACTGTGTCATGAAAATATCCCTGATATGACTTCAAAGTTCGTATTGAAACTATGTTAAAGTCAGTTACACGTGAAGTGTTATGGAACTGGGAGAAAGTTGTTGCTTGTGCCTCTAGTGACCCGAGGCACATAATTTCTGGTACAGCAGTGTTCAGGGTATGCAACTCTTATTGCAATTCTTTGCTGTACTGAACTTTTAAGATTTGGAATGAATCAATAAATGGTGTAATTCCTGTGGGTTGAAGCTGAACCTGAGGAATTGAAACTTCTTGTGAAACCGGCAATCTAGACCAGCTTTAAAGAGAGTAAAATCACGTCCTCTCTTAAAGGCGGTAAGAAAGTAAATGATGAGTTCACTGGATGGTAAGGCATTGTGGGAACTACCTAATAACCCGTGAGCAGGCACAGATGTCAATAGTCCTAGGATGATACAAGTTTTATTTTTTTTATTAATTTTACTGGATTGCCAGCAGGTGCTAGAATATCCTAATGTTAAGACTGGAGTTTTTTTAGTTATGAAAAATACAAATTGATTAAAAAATTTTCATGTTATCTTTACACTACATAGTGAGTGTGCTTTCGTAATACTTTTATATACTACTAGCTGACCAACCTGGCGCTGCACGGGAAAATTCTCTCTCTCTCTCTCTCTCTCTCTCTCTCTCTCTCTCTCTCTCTCTCTCTCTCTCTTCTGTTAAGATTGTTGCTTCAGTTACATTGCCCAGCATTTTTGACATTTTATGTTTTACCTCTTCTCACCCCCTATTCCTGTTGGGGCTGAACTTGGACTTGAGGGGCATCAGGAGTATCTCTGTTCATCCCAACGATCTTAAAAAATGGATTAGACACTAATACAGGCAGTCCCCGGGTTACAACGGTGTTGGCTTACGACGTTCCGAGGTTACGACGCTGTCAATAGACGTTATTTCCAGGGTTACGACGCATGTTCCAGGGTTACAACGCCTACAACGCTCATCTGGGAGATGAAATATGACACCAAAAATGCAAAATAATCAATATTTGAAGGTTTTTTTTTATGAAAAATGCCATAAGAATGCAGTTTACATAGTTTTCAATGCACCCAAAGCATTAAAAGTAAGGTTTGCTAAGGATTTTTGAAGATGTTCCGGCTTACGATGATTTTTGGCTTGCGACGCGTCTCTAGAACAGAACCCCCGTCGTATCCCGGGGACCGCCTGTATTCATAATTTTTGACATTTGACTTTTTTTTTTTTTTTTTCTCTCTTTACCTCTTCTCATCCCCCCCTTCCTATTGGGGCTGCACTTGGACTTGAAGGCCATTGGGAGTGTCACTATCCATCTCAGCAACCTCAAAAACTGTAGATTAGATACTAATATCTCTCATTTTCTGTTATTTTTATGTTACCCCTTCTCACCCCCCTTCCTATCAGGGCTGAACAAGGAATTAAAGGGTATTAGGAGCATTGCTATTCATCTCAGCAACCTTTGAAATCTGTAGATTAGACAAATATCTGTCGTTTTTGGTCATTTTTACATTGCCACCTTCCCACCCTTTCTCACCCCCCTTCCTATTGATGCTGAACTTGAACTTAAATGGCATCAGGAGTGTCATTACTCATCTCAACAACCTTTAAAACTATGGGTGATTTCACTAATATCTGTGGTTTTCAGTTACTTTTACATGTCACCCCCCTTCCCACCCCTTTTCACCCCCCCTCCCTATTGGGGCTGAACTTGACTAGGAGGGCATTGGGAGTGTCACTATTCATCTCGGCGACCAAGAAAACTATGGGTTTGATGCTAATATCTGTCGTTTTTGGTTACTGTTACAAGTCACCCCCTTCCTCTCTCTTTTTCACCCCCCCTCCATATTGGGGCTGCATTTGGACTTGAAAGGCATTGGGAGTGTCACTATTCATCCCAGTGACCTCAAAAAATTGCTCAGTGCATGTAAATTTTGAATGATTTGCTGCCTTCTTCAGCTCCAAGGATGCTGTTCAAAACGGTTGAAAATATATCTGTTACTGCCTGAAACCTCTTGTTTGGAAAGCATCCTATATTCACAGATATGATCGTATTACTGCAGTGCCATATGACTATAGTAGATTCACATCAACCGTGCATCTGGTGTCTAGGCCTATCCCTTGCGATGCTTCTGATTGGCTGTTGACAAGCCAATTACAGGGCTGGAAACTCAGTCTCTCGAGATTCACTTAGGCCTCTCCTGATGGATACTTTTGTAAGATGTATCCCTCAGGAGTGGTGGAACATACATCCTGCCTATGTGAACTCTCTTGAGAGACTGAGTTTTTCCAGCCCTGGAATTGTCTTGTCAACAGCCAATCAGAAGCGTCGCAAGGGACGGGTCTAGACATCACCTCTCCAGATAATCTGCCTTTTACTAGTCATATTTTCAAAACAAAAATAAATTGCAGAGCAAGCCTTAAGAGTATGTAAGCTGTGTGCCTCAGTGGCTTTGGTAAGCTACTGTATATAATATAATAATTATGGAGGAGTGTTGCTCTTTGATTAAAATATCTTCTTTAAATTTTATGTTTTCCATAGTGGGAGCAGTGATGTGCTTGCATTCTGTGTTATTGTATGTAAATCGTCAAAAATGGTAGTTAAGTACACAGCAACACGAGTGAAGATACAGTTTGATTAAATTTCATTCAATTTTTTTTTTTTGACAGAAAGCACATAATATTATTAAATTTACTCTAGAACATGAAAATACAATTCAGAATTACATCTTCAAAACAAAAGCATTCTACTTAAAAACACCATGTATATCCAAAGTTATTGGAATTTATCAGATGGATGCATTCATAGAGATCTGGAAGATAGAATTGGGAATGTTGGCTGTGTTACCCCATATTACCACAACAGTATTTACTCATTTTCGTCTATGAACAGGATTATTATTGCATCATCATAACAAGTATTAATGGTGATTATTTTAGCGTCTACAAATACATGTACATATCTGGAGTCCATAGCAGTCAATGTTGTGACAGCTAAGGAAGTTTGAATAAATCTAGTCAGAGACATGAGAGTATTCTCTATAATGTGATCATGTGAGGAGGAGCCCAATAACTTTGGGCTGGAAAGCACAAGTTATGGATATTGGGGTAACAGCTTTCACACCGATGACAGATGTTGACATGGGTTGAATGCTAGTAGCTGTTTACAAAGCTACTGTCATTAAAAGAAAATATTTATCAAGATTAAAGTAGCTATGCTTTCATTACAACAGTTTGGAGTTAGCCTGTACAGCGAACACGGTTGGATTATTAGCCACGAGACCAAAAGATTTCCCTATACTGTCTGTCAGCACTTTTTGCACAATGTGAAACTTTCATTGGTTGTGCAGTAAACTTGGAATTATTTGTGACAGTAGCTATTTTTGCTTACATAGCTTGTTAGGAATGATTTTTCAATGAAAATTGATTTTCAAAAGTAAAAACTGTATCAAGAAAGTAAGAGTTACTGTAGCTTATGGTTGAGTTTTTCCACCTTTTAAAAATTTTTTTAATGTTACAGCAATTGTCGAATCAAATCCATAGAATTCATTTGAATACTATAGTCATTTCAAATTTCATTCAATATAGTAAAGCATTTTGGCAGCTCTACCACGCAGATCCTGTACGCTGACTCTACCCCCCCCCCTTTTTTTTTTTTATTATGTCAAACACCAATACTATAATTCTCTCTCTCTCTCTCTCTCTCTCTCTCTCTCTCTCTCTCTCCTTCTTGAACCTACTTTACAAATAAAGGCAGTCCCCGGTTATTGGTAGGGGTTCTGTCACCGGCGGGGTGCTGATGAGCGAAAACCCCCATTAACCGAAACTGCATGTATATTATTACTCAGTTACTCAAAGAAAATATAATGAATTAAGTATTTATAGCTAGAGCTAGGCCTATGCTTACACACAAAAACTCTCTCTCTCTCTCTCTCTCTCTCTCTCTCTCTCTCTCTCTCTCTCTCTCTCTCTCTCTCTCTCTCTCTCTCTCTCTCTTATCATGATAGTATTGCATTCATTCCTGCATTGTTCCACAGTTTCCCTAGGATATTAACCAAATTTTTACAAAATTTTGTCATTATTTAAGATTGTGTTTCCATTTATGCATGAATTTTATTTCATTTTAGTGTCGTAACATTAGTTTTGAGTAAGGTTTCACAGTAGTTTTTGAAGAAGGACAGTCAATATTTTATTCTGAACTAATGCTACTAAAACAACTTTAAAGAAAAATAATACAGTATAGTGGTTGTTGGCTGCATTCAAGTATCGAATATTATAGGACAACTTTAGAATCTTTGTGGCTTCAAGTTATTATAAGTCTATTAACCCTTAAACACCTAGCCGCTATTTACCAAAGTGTCTCTCATATGCCGGGGGCATTCGGGAGTTAGTGCCAAAATGGAAAAAAAGTATTTTTCAAAAAATCACAGCACGCTTAGTTTTTAAGATTAAGAGTTAATTTTTGGCTCCTTTTTTTGTCATTGCCTGAAGGTTAGTATGCAGCCATCAGAAATGAAAAAAATATCATCATATAAAAATATTGGAATATATGACAGCGCAAAAAAAAAAAAAATTCATTTATGATTGTATACGAATCGTTCTGTGAGCAAAACGGTTAAAACTAATGAGTTAATTTTTGTTGTTGTATTGTACACTAAATTACGATGATTTAGGTATATAACAAATTGAAAAATGATCAAAGCAGCACAGAGAAAATATTATCACAAAAAGATGCATGAATTCGTAATGCGCGGACGGAAAAAGTTTTTTTTCCAAAAATTCCCCATAAATCGAAATATTATGCTAGAGACTTCCCGTTTGTTGCAAAATGAATGTAATTGATTGAATATTACTAGACTGTAAGAGTTTTAGCTTACAATTGCAGTTTTCGACCATTTCGGTCGAGTGAAAGTTGACCGAAGGTCAAATTTTTTCTATTTATCATGATTTATATGAAATTATTTCAAAAGTAATAAAAGCTACAACCATGAGTTATTTTTTGTTGTATTTTTCATGAAATTGCACACATTTTCATGTATAACACTATATGTAACGCCTCATAGATAATGGTGCGAAAATTACGACAATGTGACTAAAGAAATTCTGAGATTTTTGCGTGCGGAGGTAAGGAAAAAGTTTTTTTTCAAGAATTCACCATAAATCGAAATATTGTGGTAGAGAATTGCAGTTTGTTGCAAAATGAAGGTAAATGATTGAATGTTACTAGAATGTAAGAGTTTTAGCTTACAATTGCATTTTACTATCAATTCAATCGAGTCAAAGTTGACCGTAGGTTTAAATTTTGGCACTTATCGTTATTTATATGAAAATATTTCAAAACTACAAAAGCTACAACCATGAGTTATGTTTTGTTGTATTTTACATGAAATTGCGCACATTTTCATGTATAACATTTTATGTAACGTGTAATAGAAAATGGTGGAAAAATTACGAAAAGGTGACTAAAGAAATTCCGAGATTTTCTGCCGAGTTACCGCGCGCAGACATAAGGAAATTTTTTTTTTTTAAATTCACCTTAAATCGAAATATTGTGCTAAAGACTTCCAATTTGTTGCAAAATGAAGGTAAATGATAGACTTACAATTGCGTTTTTCTACCATTTTGGTAGAGTCAAAGTTGACCGAAGGTTGAAATTTTGGCACTTATTGTGATTTATATGAAAATATTTCAAAACTGATAAAAGCTATAACCATGGGTTGTTTTTTGTTATATTCTACATGAAATTGCACACATTTTCATATGTAAAACTCTTATGTAATGGCTAATATAAAACGGTGCAAAAATTATGACAGTGACGAAAGAATTTCTGAGATGCGTCACTGATGCTTTCTAGTGCGAGAAGAAAGCTATTCGCGCATGCGCGCCTGGATAAGTTTGTAAACAAAACAACAGTTTGATCCGTGAACTCCCAGCATCCCTCCAGGCGCGTGATTTAAAATTTTTCACAAACTAGGCCTATAACTATTTTTCTGCGAATATTTAAACTTTTTGTAGTCAATGTACTATACGTCCGTAGTCAATGTACCGTACATCTGATTAGCACCCAACAGACAATTTTAGCCGACATATAATGCGTCCAATAGGAGTTAAAGGGTTAAACAACAAATGCGATGACTTTGAACCTCCTCCCCGTTTCTAGAGTTGCCAGATGTGTCATTACTAAACAAAATATGTCCGATGATTTAAGAAAACTGTATCTTCCCTCTTTTTGCTGACTACAAAATGGGCAAGATGATAAATGTGGTTCTACGGTAATACTATCATATTTGTGAAATTAGGATGCTCTCTAAATATCAGAGGTTTCAGGCAGTAACAGATATGTTTTCAATAATGGTGCCAAATGCTTAGAGCTGAAGATGACTGCAAATCCTTCAAAAATTAAACAAATAATGAGGTTTGGGGTCAAGACAGCAAGTCTAGACCTTGTTGGTGTTGTGCCTTCATTCTGCAGGCTGGACAGCAACAAGTTTAAACTAAGTTTGTTGCACATAGATTATTTGCTTCACTCAATAATATATGAATGTTCGTTGCCTTTTATTTAATACAATATATATAACTGTATTTTTTATTTTTATTTAATTTGTGTTATTTGTTTTCTTTTTGGTTTTAATGGAATTAGTGTTCATTGAATAATATGAATTTCACATAGAATTTGTAAAAATTCAGGTTTTACTAATTTTCTGTCTGGAACATTGTGATGGTTATATTCGCAATTCTTCTATCAGGAACTTGTCAAGTGATGTTCACCCTGACCTTTTCCAGCCCAGTATGCATAAATCTTTTAGGTATTCTGCAAGATAAAATTTTCTATTTTGGGAAATTTTAGCTTTTATCTTACTGATGTTGGAGTTGTCGGCATTATTAAGTCATATACAGTCTCTTCTCAGCCTTGGAGCATATTCATTTTGGCCTCTTCTTTCATCTTGCTCCCCAACCACTGACACTTATGTCTGATTGTATTTTCAACCTTACATATGTACGTACTTCATCTCATTTATTTTCTGGAGCTTACTAACTTGTCCAACACCCTCTTTTCATTGTCTTTATGCTGAATGCCTGAAAGTGTCCTAGTACTTTGCTCTATAGCCTAAATTTCATGATTCATAATTCATTCATGCTGATGTCAGATATAGTTGACTTATTGTGAAACAAGTTTTTTAATACCTAGCACCTCTATCAGGTTTCTTATAAGCGTCCGTTTGTTTTTTCTTGCTCATTTCTTTGTCTCTAATCCTTCTAAATTCTAGTTCTCTTGAATTCTGAGGAAATATCTTAATCTGGAGCTTCTAGTCAATTTCATGCTAATCTTGATTATATTAGTTTCTGATCAGTTGGCTTAAATGCTTTTTCTCCCCAGTTTCCCTAGGGATGATGATATTAGGGTAAGAGTACCCTTGAGCTCTCGGCTCCTTATATGTATGGTCACAATTTTGATCTGGTTGCTTCTGTTTCTAAAATCTTGGTAATGCTTTGAGATACGACAAGAATTATTTGCCATGCTATCAGCTGATGTGCATCCTTTTGTAAGCAGTTTCTGTGCAGCTTTGAAGAAGGGAAAGGTATTCTTATGCATTAAGGAAAACTATCTTGATTTTGTATCCAAAGAAACAAAAACAGGTCCTGTGGCAAAGTTCTCATCTACTTTTATAAATCCAATTCTTCTCCCTTCACTGTCCTGGTGGATGGATATTTTGCTATTTTTTTTACTTTTCGGTGAAAAGGGTACATTCTTTGGCTCTAAGTGTCTTGGTAAAATCTACCAAGATTCCAATGAATCAAACCTACTAGTTATTAGCTAACTATTTTTCTTGAGAAAGTCAAGGATTGTGTAATTATACATCTTGAAAGTTTCTTCTTAGTTTGAGGTGTTTTAGAAATACAGGTAGGCCCCAGTTAACGATGGTTTTTTTTCTTAGGGGGCCCAATGGTAACTGAAAATAGTCGCTAACCAAAATTCAAAAGTCTATGGGTGCGTCAATCCACCTTATAGTGCCCTAGACAGTGTTATGGTCAGACATTTTGTCCTAATAGTTAATAACTGTTTTATGAAAATTTGGACTTTCATTTGCCTAGTCATTTACTATGGTCTGTTTGGTAGTTCTACAAATTTTTAATGCCAGATTCGATGAACTTGATGGTAAATGTATGAGAGAGAGAGAGAGAGAGAGAGAGAGAGAGAGAGAGAGAGAGAGAGAGAGAGAGAGAGAGAGAGAGAGAGAGATATTTGCTACAACAATATTTTGCTTGCCATTGAGTCATCGTATGTTAGTGAAATGTACCGTAGTCATGTTACAAATGATGTTAATTAAGTAGAACAGGAATTGAATATTTTGCATTATACCTATATTTGCTATGGAGAAAATATTGGCAAGGAAATATAGTACAGGTACTCCTCACTTAACCCTTAAACACCAAAGAGGTAAGATGATAATTGTCTCCCGTGTTCATTGGCTGAAGTTTAGTATGCAATCATCAGAAATGAAAAAAATTATCATTATCATATATAAATAATGCGATATATGATAGCGCAAAAACGAAATTTCATATATAATTGTATTCAAATCGCACTGTGCGCAAAACGGTTAAAGGTATCAGGTTAATTTTTTTTCGTTGTAATGTACACTAAATTGCGATCATTTTGGTATATAACACATTGTAAAACGATAAAAGCAACCCAGAGAAAATATTATCACAAAATAATGCATGATTTCGTAACATGCATACGTAAACAAATATTTTTTTCAAAAATTCACCATAAATCTAAATATTGTCCTAGAGACTTCCAATTTCTTTCAAAACGAAGACAATTGATTGAATATTACTATACTTTAAGGGTATTAGCTTACAATTGCAGTTTTCGTCCATATCTGACGAGTTAAAGTTGACCGAATGTCGAATTTTTTTATATATATTTTTTTATATGCAATTATTTCGGAAATTAGAAAAGCTTCAACCTTCAAATATTTTTAGTTTTATTCTACATGAAATTGCGCACATTTTCATATATAAAACTCTATGAAATGCCTAATATGAAACGGAGCAAATATTCCGAGAATGGGACGTACGCATTTCGGAGATTTGTGGCGGAGAATCCGCACGCGGAGGGAAGGAAAGTTTTTTTTTTTTCAAATTCACCATAAATCTAAATATTGTGCCAGAGACTTCGAATTTGTTTCAAGATGAAGATAAATGACTGAACATTACTAGACTGTAAGAGTTTTAGCTTACAATTGCGTTTTTCGACCATTTTGGTAGAGTCAAAGTTGACCAAATGTGGTTTTTTTCTATTTATTGTGATTTATATGCAAATATTTCAAAAATGAGAAAAGCTACAACCTTCAATTATTTATTCTTGTATACTACATGAAATTGCGCACATTTTCATATATAAAACTTTATGTAACGGCTAATTTAAAATGGTGCAAACATTACCACAATCGCACGTATGATTTTTTTGGAAGAGTTACCGCGCGGACGTAAAGAAAATTTTATTTTTTTCAAAAATTCACCATAAATCGAAATATTGTGCTAGAGACTTCCAATTTGTTGCAAATTGAAGGTAAATGTTTGAATATTACTAGAATATAAGCGTTTTAGCTTACAATTGCGTTTTTTGACCATTTCGGTAGTGTCAAAGTTGACCGAAGGTTGAAAATGTGTCACTTATCATTTTTTATATGAAAATATTTCAAAATTGATTAAAGCTACAACCATGGGTTGTTTTTAGTTGTATTGTGCATGAAATTATGCACATTTCCATATATAAAACTTTAACGGCTAATTTTAAAATGGTGCAAACATTACCACAATCGCATGTATGATTTTTTTCGAGTTACCGCGCGGACGTAAGGAAAAAGTTTTTTCATAAATTCACCATAAATCGAAATATTGTGCTAGAGACTTCCAATTAGTTGCAAAATTAAGTTAAATGATTGAATATTACTCTAAAATAAGAAGTTTTAGCTTACGGTTTTTTTTTTCGAAATTTTTGCGTTTTTAAAAGACCATTTCGGTAGAGTCAAATTTGACAGAAGGTTGAAATTTTGGCACTTATCGTTATTTATATGAAAATATCTTAAAAACTGACAAAAGCTACAATCATGAGTATTTTTTAATTGTATTCTACATAAAAATGCGCACATTTTCATATATAATACTCCATGTAACGGCTAATTTAAAATGGTACAAAAATTATGTCAAAGTGACGAAATAATTTCCGAGAAGTGTCACTGATACTTTTTAGTGTGGCAAGAAAGAAATTCATGCTTGCGCACCTGGGTAACGATTGTAAACAAAACAACACCTTGATCTGTGAACTCCCAGCATCCCCAAGGCGCGTGATTCAAGTGTTTTCGGCTAGTAGGCCTAAAAGTATTTTTCCGCGAATTTTTAAAAAAACTTTTGTACAGGTACTATCCGACTTACAACCTACTCGACATACGACCACTCGTACTTACAACCTTACTTCAGACAGTTGACCAAATTTGAGTTACTTTGGCACTGCGCCATCTCATGGAGAACTCTCATCATCAGGCAGCATCAGTTTGAGAGAACTCTCATCACTCAGGCAGCATCAGTTTGAGTTACCCTTGCCCTATCTGCAGCATCATTTGGTATTAACTGTACTATAGACTGAATTGCAAACCAATTTACGTAAGAATCGACTTCTGACATGCATGCAAGAACCTAACCCCATTGTAACTCAATGCCTGATTGTACGTAATATATACTATTACATAAATGATTAAAATGTATTAGTAGAAGTACATTATGGTAAAAAGATTGAAATAATGATTGTACATTACATTAAAGTACTAAGTAGGCACTTATATAGCAAAGGTTTGATAGTATACCCTACCCAGTATGTTGGCCACTTTCTAAGGTTCGACTTACATCCATTCCGACTTACAACCAGTTGGTCGGAACCAAACTTGGTTGTAAGTAGGATAGTACCTGTATATTGACGTAAAATACGTCCAGTCGGCACCCGAGAGACAAAAAATGTCGACGTAAAATACGTCCAGTCGGCGATTAAGGGTTAACAACGTACTCGTTTTACGACTTTTCAGAGATGTTGGCAACATGGAGAAAGAAAAAACATAAAATGAAAATAAAAATAATGCTGAATGGTGGTGAGCCATTAGTTCATTGTGCGGCCAACAGGGTGGCGCCACATATTTACAACTTCAAGACAGAAAAAATTATGCCATATCTCCTGTTTTTATGAAAACAGTTCTTAGTAATAAAAAGAAAATGTGTGAAGTCAAATATATTTTTTATGTTAACTTGAAAACAATACTACATATATCTGTTTAAATATTCCACTTGAGAAATCTCTACCAAGTCAAACCGTTTAACCAAACCAATGAGACATTTGGCATGCATAAATTACTTACTCTTATAAAGAGTTTGATGATTTCTTTTATACAATTGTGTATTTACATATTCGATATGTCACCCATGAGATCAGATGATACTAGAGGTAAGAAGTGCAAATGTAAATCTTTATCTATGCTAAAAAATATTTATCCCATAAGCAAATAGTTTAGTGTTCACTTTCCCCAATAGATGGTGGTGTGCTTTGTTTACATTTTGACGATGACATTCAAATGCACTGTGATTGCCAAAATTCACTCAATATTTTTCCATCTTGCTACCCTCTACGGTCTAAATAAAAGACAAAGAAACTAATAGCAATAATTATGAAGTACCAAATTTAGGATATGAAAGTCACCGATGATAATGTGCAGATTCTGAGAAACTTTTAGTACTATATTGACTTACTATTAGGCTAACACGGGAAATTATTAGGCTAACACGGGAATGTAGGCTAATTGTTTTAAATAAAGTACTACTACACTATTTTAAAGAAAAGTATATACTATGAAGGTATAAAATGATGAAGTTAAATTATATGAGTAATAAAATGATAAAAAGCATTGTCAGAAATTAGCTAAGTAGTGGGCCATGTCAGAAACTAGTTCTGTGTATAATATATGACTGAAAATTTATGCTATTAGTCAAAATACAGAGAATAAAGCCCTTAACGACGAATTTGTTTAATGACGTAGTCGCTAAAATGGAACCATGTCACATTATACGAGGAGTACCTGTACTGCTAGGTTTAAGCTGCAGTTGTAGCTGAACTTAAGAAAAAAGTATTTTTCACACTGCTAATGAATATGAATTATTGTGCATCAGAAACATGGATGAAACTCAACCATGAATAATAATGGAGAAAAAAGTATTTTAATAAAAAAAAATAAGTCCTGAAAGAACACATTTTACTGTTGTTTTCACTCCAATAAAAGATAAATATATAAATATCACACTACGTATTATGAAATAGGATGAAAATAGTGAATGGAATATATTAATTTTTCAAGCAAAAACAAAAACATGCTCCTGACACCTTATGTTAACGAAAAATATAACTTTACAACAGACGTATTAAAGTCATATTTCAACTTAAAACTTCATATGACGAAAAATAACCTTGTTCCATGTAAATAGTCTCTCAGAGATTAATTTATGCTAAATAAAAGCAAGAAAATTACTCTGAATTGAGTTAAATACTGCAAAATAATCTTACCTCTGTTCTTGGCTAATTTTTCCAAACAAAATCATTGATCTTTTTGTAATTTATAATACTAAAGAAATATGAGACTACAGTGGTCCCCATACCCCCCCCACCCCCCCCCCCCCCTCGTATCCCTGGGTGATGTGTACCAGACCCCCCGCGAATACAATGGGCCCCAGTATTCGTGTTCTATTCTCGTGCCGTTCTGCTGGATTCCTTTTGTTATGTGGATTTTCATGACAAAATTAGCGGATTTCTATGACCATAAAACTAATCACTAATTAGTGTATATTTATGTTATTTTCATGACTAAATATGCATTTATGATACAAAAATGATTTACTAATTTTCAAATATTAATATTGATTAATACTGTATTAGTAAATTAATAAGATCAAATGATATCACATAATAAAAATAGCAATTCTCTCTCTCTCTCTCTCTCTCTCTCTCTCTCTCTCTCTCTCTCTCTCTCTCTCTCTACTCTCTCTCTTACAGCAGATGTAGGTGTTTTTTTGTATGGTAAATAAAGGTGATGTTATTTATGATTTTCAGATAGAATATTAATGTAAACAGCAGATAATAATACATATATTAATATAACTGTAATTACAAAATTCATATTATGTGATAGTATTTTAAAGAAATACAATAATCTATCCATTTCACTCTTTTAAATAAGGATAACTCCCTCTCTCTCTCTCTCTCTCTCTCTCTCTCTATCTCTCTCTCTCTCTCTCTCTCTCTCTCTCTCTCCCCCTCTCCCTTTTACCACACAAGATATGTATGTCATAGTGGTAACTCTCTCCCGCTGTTTCACTGGAAGCTTTAGAAGTATTTTCTGAGAGAACAGAGATAACTCTCTCTCTCTCTCTCTCTCTCTCTCTCTCTCTCTCTCTCTCTCTCTCTCTCTCTCTCTCTCTCTCTCTGAGATGAAAGAATTTTTATGGTACTAATAATAAAACTGTAATTACAAATTTTGTATGTGGTGGTATTTTAAAGAGATAAAAATAACCTTTCCATTTCACTTACATAAGGATAACTCCTCTCTCTTACTGAGATGGGAGAATTTTTATGTTAGATGTATGTTTATTAATATTTTCAAATGATGATAATAATAATTTCAAATGAAAATTCTTCTTGTTGTCTTTCTCTATATCCATTTCCCTACCTTCTCTCAACTCCAGAGATGCTGGAGCTCGGGAAGCTGTCAAATATGTCAAGTAATGTGTCAGGGGAAGGAAACAGTGCCATATAATGGTCAACGATTTTAATGGTTTTTATGCAATCTCTCTCTCTCTCTCTCTCTCTCTCTCTCTCTCTCTCTCTCTCTCTCTCTCTCTCTCTCTCTCTCTCTCTACTGAGATGAGATAATTTTTATGGTACATGTAGTATGTAATAAGTTTATTATTAATATTTTTCAATAATAGGTAATACTATAATATGTCTGACAATAATACTATAACTATAATCTAAAAATTCAATGTGAGTATTTTAAATACAATAATCTTTAATTTTCACTCTTTTCAATACTGTAAGGACAATTTCTCTCTCTCTCTCTCTCTCTCTCTCTCTCTCTCAGTCTTCTCTATCTTCCTCTCTCTCTCTCTTCAAATCGTCTACTCTCTCTCTCTCTCTCTCTGCTGCAAGTGTTAAAAGTACGTAATGTATGTGTGTATGTACATATATACCTTTAAGGGTACTAATATTTAGGATTACTTTGAAATTATATTAATACAATCTCTAAGATTAATACAGTAGGATGATAATAATTTAAGGTAAATTTGATGTAGGATGTTACATAAGGTATACATTTGGTGTTTCTATTTCTTCCTTCTTTTCTCTCTCTCTCTCTCTCTCTCTCTCTCTCTCTCTCTCTCTCTCTCTCTCTCTCTCTCTCTCTCTCTCTCTCTCTCTCTCAGCAAAAGAATTGATAGCCAGACAAACAGATACTTGTTCAGTCCTTTCTTAATCTCTTCTCTGGAAAAGTTATATGTATTTATGGGAGAGGAAGAAGTGTTGCCTATAGAAGTTCATTTCAATCTTTTGATATCGTAAGGCGTTATTCTCTCTCTCTCTCTCTCTCTCTCTCTCTCTCTCTCTCTCTCTCTCTCTCTCTCTCTCTGTTATTGGCTGTTTATATATTTCAAGTGCTAAAATGTTTCAGATGACTTTGAAATTATATTAACCCTTTAACGCCGATTGGACGTATTAAACATAGACGAAAATTGTTTGTCGGGTGCCGAACCGACTTACGAAACGTTGACGAAAAAAAGTTTTTTTAAAAATTCACGGAAAAATAGTTATAGGCCTACTAGGCGAAAACTTTTGAATCATGTGCCTTGGGGGATGGTGGGAGTTCACGGATCAACCTGTTGTTTTGTTTACAATCGTTACCCAGGCGCGCAAGCGCAAATTTCTTTCTTCTTGCACTAAAAAGCATTAGACACACATCTCGGAAATTATTTCGTCACTTTGACATAATTTTTGCACCATTTTATATTATCCGTTACATAGTTTTATATATGAAAATGTGCGCAGTTTCATGTAGAATAAAACGAAAAACAACTCATGGTTGTAGCTTTTATCAGTTTTGAAATATTTTCATATAATTAGCGATTAAGGGCCAAAATTTCAACCTTTGGTCAACTTTGACTCTACCGAAATGGTCGAAAAACGCAATTGTAAGCTAAAACTCTTATATTCTAGTAATATTCAATCATTTACCTTCATTTTACAACAAATTGGAAGTCTACCACAATATTTTGATTTATGGTGAATTTATGAGAAAAACTTTTTCCTTACTTCTGCTCGGTAACTCTTCCGGAAATATCATAAATTTTTTTGTCCTAGTGTTGTAATGTTTGCACCATTTTAAATTAGCCGTTACATAAAGTTTTATATATGAAAATATGTGCAATTTCATGTAGAATACAACTAAAAACAACCCATGGTTGTAGCTGTTATCAGTTTTGAAATATTTTCATATAAATAACGATAAATAGAAACAATTCGACCGTCGGTCAATTTTAACTCGACGGAAATGGTAAAAAACTTCAATTGTAAGCTACAACACTTACAGTCTAGTAATATTCAATCAATTACCTTCATTTTGCAACAAACGGGAAGTCTCTAGCACAATGTTTTGATTTATGGTGAATTTTTGAAAACTGCTTTTTTTTACGTCCGAGCGTTACAAATTCATGCATCATATTGTGATAATATTTTCTCTGTGTTGCTTTGATTGTTTTACTATTTATTATATACCAAAATCATCATAATTTAGTGCACAATACAACTAAAACATAATTAACTTATTAGCTTTAACCGTTTTGCTCACAGCACGATTTGTATACAATTATATATGAAATATTTTCTTGCGCTGTCATATATTCCAATATTTGTATATGATGATATTTTTTCCTTTTTGATGGTTGCATACTAAACTTATCTTGAAAATTAAGCGTGCTGTGATTTAAAAAAAAAAAAAAAAATTCCGCTTTGGTGCTCACTCGCGAATGCTGCCGGCATACGGGAGACACTTTCGGAAATACCAGCTCCGCGTTTAAAGGTTAATACTAATACTAATTCAATGGTATATTTGATGTAGGATGATACTTTAAGTATACATTTGGTATTTGAACTTTCAAGATGGGCAGATATAAGCATTGTTAGAGGGGAGGTCTAACTATTCATGGGTTCAAGCTATTCGTGGGGGGGGGCGATTTGTGTGGTATCCATCCCCGCAAGTACGACTGAACACTAGTTAGAATCTGCAAATGGTTTATAATGAAATAGATAAAAGAAAAATAGGAATTTCTGGGTATTTCTCATAGAAAATTATAGCAAATAGACGAATTTTCTGCGAATAGTGTAGGGGAAATGTTCCTGCGAGAAATCTGCGAATGCGCTAGTCCATGAATCCGGAGAATGCGAATACAGTGTTATTGGATACAGTGAAGTAAAGCATAACTTGAAAGAGCCAAGGAAAAGATACAAATTCATTATCTTTGTATTTCATGAGGGTCTCTCGGCACTTAGGCCTAGCCACCAATAATCAGATAATGGCGCCATCTAGTAACGAAAAAAATAAGTAAATATAGTTCACAACAATACGTAGTTAAGTCACATTTCAACTTGAAAACACTTCATTTAACAAAAGATAACCTTGTCCCATATAAATAGAGTTTCTAGAGATTAATTTACACTATATAGAAGCAAGAAAATTGCTCTGAATCGAGTTGAATATGGCCAAATAATCTTACCCCTGCTCTCAGCAGATTTTTCCAAACCAAACCATGATCGGTTGGTTTATATTTTATAATACAATAGTAATAAAAGAGTACATACAGTATTATTGGATACAGCGAAGTAAAGGAGATAACTTTTAAAAAAAAGCCAAGGAAAAGATGCATATTCGTTATATTTGTGTTTTATGAGGCTGTCTCGGCACTAAGCCTAAGCCACTGATAACCAGACAACATTGCTATAAACCTTAGGGAGGGTAAAACCCAGCTATGAACATACTGCATAACCGCCGTAAAACCGAAATGCCGGTAACTGATACCAATGGTAACTGGGGGTTGCCTGTACTGGTCTCTTCAAATTTTCAGAGCTGGCCTATACATGTATACATTAAAAAATCCAGTGACTGGGAAGCTTTTAAGTTGGCCAGTTAAAAAAAATATACATTGGTGAAAAGAAGATATGGAGATGCTCTTATATATTATATATATATATATATTATATATATATATATATATATACATATCTATATATATATAATATATATATATATATACAAATATATAATATATATATATATAAGTATAATATATATATATATATATTATATATATATATATATATATATATATAGATTCTCATAACTTTTCTGTACCTACCACAGGAAGTTCCAAGTAAGAATGTAAGAATACAAGCTATTTTAGCGATTTATTCATGTTCTTTCCAATATTTTATGTACTTTTTTCATAACTATTATAGCGCACATAATATTGTCAAAGATAACTAGCAACAATCCCTGGGTATATTTATGGACAAATATTTATAAGCTGTACTTCTACAGGGAGACGTAGATCTGTTATTGAGTTACATGTGTTTTTTCTAATATTTTTAGCATTTTGGAAAATAATAATTACAGCTCATATATTGAAAATCATCAACAATCCCTGTGTATATTTATGGACAAATATATACAATATTTATTGCGTTGGGGAGATGTAATACCGTCCCAATGAGATCTCATTGGAGATTATTCTTCATCTTAACATTGAGCTGAGGTGTGAGCATTGCCACAAGAGTTGCCATACAGTCGTTTACAGTGATTAGTAGTTTCCAGATTCAAGTGATTGAATGTTTCCAACCAAAATTTGTTAATATCGCATGGTACAAAATAAGGATTATTATAAGATGTGCACTGTTAGTCATTTTATGCCAGTATTGCACATCTAAGGATACATGCTGCTGTGAGAGACTTTAAAATGGTGCTTTTTTGGAAATTTAGAATTGTAGTTGATCCTTTGGTTTACTTGGTTGAATCAGGATTAAGCCATCAAAGTCATATCCAAAATAAGAAATCTATTGCAATTTTTTTTGTAACCTTCTGTACCTAAATAGGTTGCTGGAATGGTTTATAGTTATTCCTCTGAATTCTAAACATATGTATGTATGTATAATAGTATGTAAAGATTTGAAATGTTCTGTGGTTGAGTGCCATTAAATGAAAAAGAAATGTAGGAAAAATGACTTTCTTTGAAACTAGCATATAAAAAACACACACACACACACACACACACACACACACACACACACACACACACACACACACACACACACAACACCCTTTCATTTGCTTGCTAGAATTAGGAAGACTTTTTAGGCCAAATGTTGATTTTTTTTTTTGCTATTCAGATAATTTTTTATAATCTTCCGTTGTGAAGGTGTTGAATTCATGATGATAGCGGTGAGGTGAAGGTTGTGGAAAACCATACCGGGAAACTTGTTCTAAGTAGCCAATTATTTGTAAGTTTTCCAAGTAGGTGGTCAGGGTAAACTTAATGAAGTATCCATTAACTGTCAGTTTTCAAATCCTCATCTGGAAACTACTAATCATGACTTAACAGTAACATGAATGTTTCAAGTAGTGGAATAGATCAGCAAAGAGGATTCATGGTACCCACTTCAAACAGCTGCAATCAAGTTTTCTTGCTGAATAATTGTATATTTTCATACAATCAACTTACCTGTTTTCAGATATATACATAGCTAAGGACTCCGTCGTCCCCGACAGAAATTCAAATTTCGCGGCACACGCTGCAGGTAGGTCAGGTGATCTACCGTCCTGCCCTGGGTGGCAGGTATTAGGAACCATTCCTGTTTTCTATCATATTTTTTCTGTCGCTTGGAATGTAAACAACGTTTGCAGTCCTCCTGACTTGATTTTTGGATTTCATCGCCATCGATCTTCTGGGCTATCTTTTGCAGGGAAGTACTGGATCTTTGGTTCGGCATACGCATATTAATTTGTTTTGATAACTTTGGCTTCGAAAATTTCGAAGAATTGTTTACTTGTAACTACCGAACTTTTCGGTAGACAATCACAAAATAGTTTGCAAGAAGGAAAATTTTTAATATTTTATTGCATAATAACGTGTAGTAAATGTTAGAATTGATTGAGCTAACTTACCTTCTTGACGATGTGGAAGGAAAGAATAGTTTACGCTTCCTTTAGAAGTTTATATAGCTCTCGTACTAACGAGCAGTTAGAGCATTAACATTACTAGTAGTGCGGTATCCTCATCTCCTTCTTACTTCACAGAATCTTCAAATTCATATTGCAATTTGAAGACAAAGGAATGTAGCTCAAAATACGAGCTATTGAAAGGTAAGAAGTGATTTTACTGTTAGTGCAGTGGAGGGTGCGTTCTGTTCGGCTCTGTTTTGCTCCCAGGCCTAGACCTCTTCCAAGCTCACATACCCAGAGGAGAAGGAAAGTCGAAAGCCTTACGGAGGTTATGGAGAATCCCCACCGATCAGGCGTCCCCTCGGCAGGATCTGTAGAACGTCCCAGACTGCCAAGTTCGCCATTGGAAAGGCGTCCTAATTAGTAGAGGGTGCGTTCGATCGGCTCTGTCTCGCTCTCAGGCCTAGACCTCTTCCAAACTCACAAGCCCAGAGGAGAAGGAAAAAGCCGAAAGCCTTACGGAGGTTATGGAGAATCCCCCAAACCGATTCGGCGTTCCCTCGGCAGGATCTGTAAAACGTCCCAGACTGCCAGGGATAGCCATTGCAAAGGCAGCCTTTAAAAAGTCGTCTGTTCTTTCCGTTTCTTCATCTTTACATTCCGAAAGACGAAGAATGTACTGTTAGAAGTTTCGGACGATCTGGCTCGTTCTCTGAAGAGGAGAACACTTCAACACTGACTCACTGAGCGAGAGGCTGAGAGCCAGCAGCAAGCTAGCGCGAGCCACGTTCCAACAGCAGCAGCGAGCCGCGTTCCAACAGACTAGCGCGAGCCGCTTTCCAACAGACTAGCGCGAGCCCCGTTCATACAGATAAAACGCGAGCCCGGCGTTCCAGCAACTGAGTTGCGAGCCGCGTTCCAGAACTTTTTCTTGGCGCAAGGCGCCTTCAAAGAGAAAACAGACGGCTTAACTAAGGAGCCTTATAGTAGAATGGCAATCAGTAGGATGCTTCCATTGAACGTTTTTCTGGCAAGAGGCTCGTATAACAAGACTAGAGGCGCTCGGATCTATTAGGGCGCGACGACCTTCCCACGCAAGCGGAACGTTCCAGGAGCGAGTCTCCTTTCTAGCGTGCGGAACATTCCAGGCGCGCGGAAACTATCCAGACGCCAGGCGCTAGCGCAAGGATCCAGACGCCAGGCGTCAGAAGATTTAAACAAATCTTCATTATTAGAGAGAGGTCAGTCGCGAGACTCCTCTTTGAATTTTTAACGTTGAACAACTTTCCCCTGGCAAATGTGCAAGATGTCGCACAGGCGGCCGTTGCCTTTTGTCAGAAGGATTCTGATACTAAGAGAAGCCCCTTTTCATTATTCAGAAGACTCCTTTGTTAGGCAGTTCCTCTCAATGCGGACTCTCTCCTTCATCCATGCTCTTTCCTCGTTTTGAGGAGGCAAGAGCTTTGGGAGTTTTTCTTAATAAGATCTCATCGATGTTTGGGTATGATGGCGGATAGAAAAATATCCTTCCGTAAACCCTAGTGATGAACAGGAATTCTGTCTCTTCCGCGATTTATGTAAGAAATCACGAAGATTTAAAGAGTTCCTTGATTAACAAAAAAAAAATTCGTTCCTTAAGGAACATATATATATACTCTTTCTATCGTTTCCTATTAACGAAAAGAACGAAGATAGTAGAAGGTAGTAGAGTTTCTGCTGTATGAGAATACGATACGGTCAAATCATAAACACATACCGTAGTTACTTCTTTTCTGTGCAACTCAATTACAAGTATCCTTCTACGTCTTTCCTAGGAAGGACTACGCTTAAAGGATTGTTAAGACTACACCTACTTAGCTTCTAGATTTATCGGAAAGTTAAGTCTTGTTTCGCTTAAATATGCTTTAATAAGAACTTCCTGAAGTTCGATAAGTTTTATTAAATTCCTTTATTAATTGGAGTAGCTGGCAACTCTGGAAGAGTAAGCGGGGACTGCTTTCGCTGAGAGCCTGAGAGACCAACGCAGTAACGCCTACGCCAGTTTACTGTCAGTACCATGTAGGTGTCAGTCATGAGCGGTCGAGGGCGAATCTCTCTCTCCTGCGGGATGGAATAACCTTTCCGTATCTCTCCCCTACAATCCGCGGTCTTACCTCGGATTGAGGGATAGTTTAAGCTTACATAAATAAATATTGTATGCCTTTTGCTAAGAAGCTTTCAATAAGAGAGATGTACAAACCTTTTCAATGCTGTTTCCCACCGTAGGTAACATTATTAAAGGATTCTATCCGCAGCAGAACATTATATTATGTAATGCTCTCAGGCTTACGAAAGCATAGCTTATTAGAGTACCTGCTCAGAAGAAGATGGATGAGTCGGATGGGAAACATTTTCTTTGGGGCAGAACTTGTTTCCCTGAATGGACTATACTACGTATATAAAGTTTTTCCTCCTAAGAACGGAATTAACATGTGAAAGGATGTCGGGTACCATAAAGGCACAGGTGTTCTGGCACATAACATAAAAAGAATTAGAAGAAAGCGCCAGTCTGGCGCAACGCGCCAGAGTACCAACCTGGGCGGGCAATGCTCCAGCAAGCGAACAATCCTGGCGCAAAATTTGCTCCAGAAGCGCCAGCCTGGCGCAGTGAGCCAAGAGCACCATCCAAGATTTTCTCGTTTTAGCGAGTTATTAACCTAGGAGTCCAGTAGACTCTCGGACACCGAGCTCGGTAACGGCAAGATTCGTTCCTGATTTCGTTACCCCATGTAATCACTTAGGCAGTTTCCACGAGACACTCATATCGCATAGAGCATCGAGAATCTCTTTTTTCGCTCCTATTCGCGTTAACAAAGAGATCCTTCTCGATCGACGATAATAACTGTTAACATGTTTAACATTTATTGGAAAGAGTTGTGTGAGAAGACGAACAGGCTTCCTATAGACTGCTTCCTTTTCCTACTTTCTCCCCCGATTGAAGATGACGTGGGAAAGCTTCAAGGAAGATTATCTTGCCAGTACAAGAGCAACTGGCCCTCTTTGGTGGGAGTGTTAGCGCCTCGTAGGAAGGACGTTGCGCTTCCAATCAAGAAGTCTCGTCCTCTCTCCCCTGCGAAGCGAGAGGCGTCATGCAGACGTGAAGCTTCCAAACATATCGCAGAGGCTTCGGTTTCGAGAGCGAGATCGGGAGAATCTTACGGAAGACACGTAACGCCAGCCAGAGAGACGTGAGACGTCGTCAAGACATGAATAGTCATTTAAAGCTGCTTTTAGACGCGAGCTCCAACCAAAATTTTTGGCGCCAGTTAGGACGCCTTTTGAGAGCGAAGCGTCTTCCAGGCGCGAGGCGTCATCCAGACGTCAGCAGCCACACACACGGGAGGCGTCAGCCAGGACGCTTGGCTGACTAGAAGCGTCATCCAAGCGGGAAGCGTCATCCATTTATGGAGAGAGCCTGGGCTGTTGGCGCCTTCCAGGACTATTAAAGCGGGGAAGAGGAAGGAATATCATTCCCTTAGCCCCTCTCCTATTAGGAGTTTGTCTCCTCCAGAGAAAGACGTACTGAATTAGCAGCGGAGAATCATCTAGACCCCGAGTTAGAAGTAAACTCGGAGGAGGAGTATCAAGGAAGAGAAGGACTGTCGAACTATAATGTTTTGACAACCTTGCTTCTAGAGGAGTATGGAGACGACTTGACTCCTGCCTCTCCTCCTTCTCCGCGCTCTCTTTTCTCGAGTGCAAAGACGAAGAAATCTTCGTTTTTTCTTAGAATGAAGCCCGCCATTTCGATGAAGAGGGCTCTTCAGTCTTTAGACTCTTGGATGAAGTTGAAGAAGGAGTTAGTTAGAACGGTCTTCTGCATGCCTCCAGCGAGACTAGCTGGTAAAGAGGCATTTGATATCAGACGGGAGAGAATATGGGTATTTCTCTTCCGTCTACCGTCAGAAGCGGACTTTTCGACCTTAGTTGACGCTTCACGTAGACAAGGTTTGAACTCTGCCCGTATAACTTGGGGCATTTCAGAACTGGACCATCTCCTCAAGGGACTCTTTCATGTATTGGAAGTTTTCAACTTCTTAGATTGGTCCCTTGGGGTGATGTCCAAGAAAGCCCATGATTCTGAAGGACTCGAACCAGAAGTCCTTCTGTGTATTTTGTCTTGTATAGACAAAGCGGTTCAGGATGGCTCGGTTGAGATCTCCTCTTTGTTTGGAGCAGGTCTTATTAAAAAGAGGACAGTATATAGTGTCTTTTTAACCAAAGCGGTCTCCCACGCTCAGAGGGCAGCGCTTCTGTACTCGCCTTTGTCTGACTTTTTGTTCCCTTCTCAGTAGTGAAGGACATTTCTCGTTCATTAACTGAGAAGGCGACTCAAGACCTTCTGACACAGTCAGTAAGGAAGAAGAAACCTGCAGACAGCCCCAAGAACACTGTCATTGTCTGTGAGGAGAAAGACCGGGCCTACAACCTGACACAGATGCGCTAGATGCGAACATATAGGACAGATAAGAGTGTCCGATGTGGACATTGCCAGACATCCTCGAGACTCTACCAAGCTCGAAGCTCCGGCAAGTGGGGAGGAGCCACCCAGGCGCAGGCGCCAGGCAGAGCGAGGCCAGGCAGGCGCGAGGTACCAGCCAGCGGCGAAGCTCCAGGCAGGCGCAAGGCGCCACTCCAACCGGGCGCGAGACGCCAGCCAGGCGCCAGCCAGGCGCGAAGCTCCAGGCAGGCGCAAGGCGCCAGGCAGGCACAAAGCGCCAACCTGGCGCGAGGCGCCAGGCAGGCACAAAGCGCCAACCTGGCGCGAGACGCCAGCCAGGCGCGAGGTGCCAGCCAGCCGCGAAGCTCCAGGCAGGCGCAAGGCGCCACTCCAACCGGGAGCTAGACGCCAGCCAGGCGCGAAGTTCCAGGCAGGCGCGAGGCGCCAGGCAGGCACAAAGCGCCAGCCAGGCGCGAGGCGCCAGCCAGGCGCGAGCAGCCAGCCAGGCGCAAGCCAGGCTCTAGGCGCGAATCTTCCAGCTAAGACGCGAAGCGTCATCCAGATGCGAGGCGCCAGTCAAAAGCGAAAGGTACCAGACAAGCGCTAGGCGCCAACCAAGAGCGAAGCACCAGCCAGGCGCGAGGTTCCTGCCAGGCTTCAGGCTTCAGTCGGGTGAGATCCATTTCAAGAAAGCCCTGGTCTTCTTTGAAACATGGAGATCTCCTAAGCACTTCATTAGTGACTTGATTCCTTCAAACAGCTGAGAATTAAAAGCGCAGGAAGTGCGCGCTTTTGCAAGTTCTTGTTCTTGACATAACAATATGTCATATAAGACATATTAGCTGTGTTGTACGGTAGAGGCAACTCTGTGTGACTTCTCATTACCACAAAGGAGTCAAGTTAACCTACGAGAGATCCTTCTCTTTTGGTTTATACGTTTCTGCGGATACGTTACTGGGATAAGGAGCCGACACTGATCCTTAACTTTGAGTTAAAGTTTTTTAACTTAGTGAAATTATTGGGTTTTTTGAAAGGGGAGTGTGGGGATAACTCTTTCCAATTTGAGCGCGCAACCCTCGTGTTTAGGATCAGGTGATCGGGATCGGTGTTGCGCTCCTTCATAAGGTGTATTGTCATATAGTGGATCAGCACCCATTGACAAAGTCCTTTCAGGCTCTGCCGAGTAAGTGGATAAGACCCCTTCGGCAGACCCACAAGAACTCTTGGCCATAGATCACATATCTCGCTAAAGTTTCTTGAGGTGATGCAGACTACTGGGCAAACACCCACGAAGTCTACCACCTATCAGGTAGGAACCAAGGTTTTATTTATACCTACAACATATGTTGTTTACCTGTCTATTCCATATAGTAGCTGTCTCTTACCCTCCACCGAAGGGTGCCAATCAGCTATGTATATATCTGACAGGTAAGTTGATTGTATGAAAATGATATTGTTATGATACAATAAAGTTTCATACATACTTACCTGGCAGATATAATACGATTAGGGCCCACCCAGCCTCCCCGCAAGGAGACAGGTGGAAGAGAAAAAATAGATAGAAAAGAAAACGGAATGGTTCCTAATCCTGACCACCCAGGGCAGGACGGTAGATCACCTGACCTACCTGCAGCGTGTGCCGCGAAATTTGAATTTCTGTCGGGGACGACGGAGTCTTAGCTATGTATATATCTGCCAGGTAAGTATGTATGAAACTTTATTGTATCATAACAATATCATTTTCCCTATCCATAGAGCCTGTAGTCCAGTACTATTGTCAATTTTCCCTATCCATAGAGCCTGTAGTCCAGTACTATTGTCAATTTTCCCTATCCATAGAGCCTGTAGTCCAATACTATTGTCAATATGTGTAACGAGTTGTTTTAGATAAATTTTGACATGTATTTTAGCATGGAAGCTTGACCAGCAAGTTATTATCTTTACAGCTGTGAAGTGTATGTGCTGTGTGGGAATGAGAAGGATAATGTTGATGAGTATAGGGAATTTTATGTTACTTAGAGTTGAGAAATGTAGAATTATCATTGGTTATAATAGGTATCTTGAGGAATCAAATAATAAGGTCAAAAGAAAGACAACAAAGCCATGTTTGTGTAACATTGCTAAGGTTGAGTGACATTGCTGTGTTTGCCATTTTACAAAATTTGTGCAAGATGCATTCTAGTGTTGCAAGGGTGTGTCTTGGTTTAAAAAAATTTGGTTTTAAAAACATTTTGATTTTTGGCATTTAGATGTAATCAACCAGACTAGATGAGTAAAGTTTAATTTTTTAAAATTAATTATTAGGTAGTTCCGGTAGGTAAAAATCTATTAGTTAGTATAGCTTTAGTTTACTGAGGAATAAGTTAACCAGAAAAATCTTGGAACATTCACGGGTCAACAGCCTTTGTTATATACCTTGTAATTTAATCTTAAACGATTTTGCTTCTACTGTATGTGTCACATTGCATTATTGCTCTTGAATAATAGTAAAAAATTTTTCTAATATGTTTTGTACTTCCCTCTGTAACTTGTTCCATGTCTCTCCTTTGAACCTTTCAAGTTTTTCAGTGTTTATCTTCCATCTTTAATAGTTAGTATTTTGATATGTATTTTGAAGGGTCTCCAACTATGACAAGAGTAGATGTTAAAAGAAAAATAATTCCATTCATGTGAGTGGGAAAATGAAGCTTGTACTGCCTTGCTGATCAGTAAATAGAGGGGTCTTCTACAATTGCAAGGGTAAATGTTTAAAGTGAAAATGTATTCTATTCAAGTAAATGGGAAATAATTGAGCTATAAAGTTATGAGGTGATACTGTATGCAAAAGTGAATAACATTTAGGAAACCACAATTGTACCCTGTGGCAAACATTGGTATACCAGGATTTTCAAGTCACTCATGGTTTTGTACTATTGTTTATTGAAAATTTAATTAAACATAAAGTGGATGAAATTCACATGGTGAAATCTGCATTAACTGAGAATATCTGTGGCGTCATTTTTTATTTGGAATGTTCATCCATAAGCAAGTGTTACACCTCGACGTGTGCATCACCTTTTTTGTAGCAATCAAGCCACCATTTCATGTATGCCTGACCAACGTCTTGACAACATTTCGGGAGTCACTGATGCACGTGTGTCTGATGCGTTCAAGTATTAGGAGATCCCAAGGCCTTGTTCCATAGACTTTCACATGGTGAGAGCAGGTGAATTGGGAGCCCATTCCATGGGACCACGACAGCCAATCCCCCGATCCGGAAATGGGTCCCTGTTCACCTGATCACATCTCACACTATGTGAGTTTTTCTTGTGGGGTTACATCGAGTCAAAGTCTAAGGAACAAGGCTGCAGAATCTCCCAACACTTGCCGTGGTGTACCACTGACTTATGGATGAACATTCCAAATTAATGATGATGCCATGGAGATATTCTCGGTTAATGTAGATTTTACCATGTGAATTTAATTCACTTTGTGTCAATTAAATTTTCAACAAACAATACAAAACCATGAGTGGCTTTGAATTGCCCAGTATTATTGTCACCAATGAAAATCTCCAAGTTGTCAGCTTATTGAAGTAAAGGTCAATCAACAGAATTGGGTTTTTTTATAAGTGCAAGTTGTTGAGCTTTCTGTGAAGTGATTTTATAAGGTAGCAAGAAATCAAAGACTAGTTTCAGATTTATTAAACAATGACTTTGTAAATATCTGTCCCAAATGAGTAGTTGAGAAAAAATTGAGGTACGTTTTTATATTATCAGTTCTTTCTATTGTGATTGTATTTCTCATTTTTTTTAGTATTCTTCTTTTTATTCAGAAGCATATTTTTGTGTTACCTTGCACTTTTCTTGAATTGAAGTTGATGTTAAAGTAATGAAATTGCATTAACTTTAAGATGTTCAAGACACATTAGTTCTTTCTTGCCACAGGTTACAGCAATAGGCATGTAGTAGAAGCTGTAGATGCAAAACCCATCTTGCAGACAGCAACTTTCATATTGCGCTTGTAAGGATTGGGGCTTGTTGCAGAAGCATGTGTGCCTGCTCATGCTTTATGGTTACTTGAATGCACCACAGTATATTTGTGCATAAATTGTTTCATTACCTCTTGCATGGTTTCTTTTCACTATTAAAAAAAGTTAAACTCATAGTGAATTAGTTTACCCATGCCATATTGTCAAGGTAGTAAACTCTGTGGTTTGATCTGAAGGATTTGATCTTATTTGAGAAGGGAAGTTTGAAGGAGGAGGATTTTTACAGCACAAAGAATTTGTATATCTGTATTATGTAAGGCAGTAGTAGACAATACCCATATATAGGAATGAAGTCTAATTGCTGTGAGTATTGGTTGTAGAAGGTGACCTTTTTTTTTTTTTTTTTTCTTGGCTCTCAGCAACCTTTTTCCTGAGAGGAACTGATCTCTTCAGTCATCAGAAGGTCTTGTCAATGATGTGGTTGTAGTTGGCATCTTGTAATAGAAATTGTGATTCCCTTGTCATTTTAAGGAGATTTTTTCTATATTTTAGCAACAAATGACACCATTCAATTTCCAGTGTAGTGGATAATCTCAGGTCAAAGGCTAGATCTTCAGTAACAAAATGTCTAGAAGATGGAGGTTCCTCTTGATGATGAAATATTACAGGGGTTTTTATTTGGAAATGACAGTGATAGCAGTAAACCTGAACCATCAGATATTTCTGAAAGTGACAGTAATGAATATGGTGATGTTTATTATATTGTAGTTATAGACAAACCTACCTTAGATCATTTTTTAACTTATCATAGATGATCATGAATTAGAGGAAATGACAGAGAAGGAAGCAGGTTTGTCAAAAACCAGAATGGTGGAGTAAACAGTGCTATGCAATTTGCAAATGGAAGACTACTAGAGATTCAGTTTGTGGAAAAAATCAGTGCTCTGACACTTTTATTGTTGAAAATAAATTTACATTTTCTATAGAATACCAGTTCTATTTTTTATTTGTTCCCAAGGGGAGGGCTGGGTTCAGATGGCAAGGCACCGTGGAAAAGGAGTGGCATTAAGACTGTTTACAGAAAGACTTGCCCAGAGAAAGGGTTGGTTTGGAAGGGAGGGTTGCCAGGAAAGGAATTACTACTTTGGTAGGGAAGGGGATGTGAATGCAGTGTGGGACTAGTGGAGAGGGGCAGGCTGATTTTTTTACTCTACAGTATTTTTTTTTTTGTCCTTGAGGTTTTGGTTTTTCAGCATTTCATTAAAGGATATTTACATCACTATACTATAACTTAAAATGAAATACAGTAAGCACTATACAAAAAATTAAGAGAGAGAACAACAGCTAATTTCTTGCATACGTCAGAACCTATGACACACTCCTCTTTTCATTTATATTTTATGCTATTCTCACTTTTATTTTTACTATAATTTCTAATTTTTTTTTAATGTATATTTTGTCATTTTTACTGGATAATGGGTGAAACAACAATCAAATTTACAAACCAAAAAGCACAAAGGCATTAGATGTCCCCTAGCTTGTGTGTGTCTGTATACAATGCATATGCATACACTCCTTCCCTTTGGTGGATGGTAGCAGAGACAAATTCAACATGTTGGCAAAATCTACAAGAATGCATTTTAAGTTTTTAATTAAGTGTGTAATATCAACAGTGATAAAGTATTCCCTTGTGTACTGTTATGTGTGATAATCATATTAGAGTGAACTAAACTTGTAATGAAATACAGTAGATCAAGCAAAGCAAAGAAAAAGAGACAATACAAGTGAAAGAGAAACTCCTGTATACATTCAACTTACCATTCAAACACAAAGTGGAAGCAGTAAAGAAACAGGGAGTGAGCTTTGTTATTGACATGAAAACACAATGTTACTTTACATATCATGACACATCACTTTATCGCTTTTTAGTGGCTGATACAGATAGGTCATTAGTTGCACAGATAGGTCATTAGTTGTTCATATGCAGAACAAACCTTTAACAATAGAATCATCTTCTAGTGCCAGCTGGAAAACAATTGATAAAAATCAAAGATCAGTTTAATAGTGTTCAGTAGAAGTGGTGTGGGTGGGCAAGCACTCATTTTAGTTTACTGAAAAGCACTTTTTTCTGTCTATTCTTAGGGCTGCAAATTGAAATGTTGATCATCCACCCTCTAATCATCAAACAGACCAAATTGCAGCCCTCTAGCCTCAGTAGTTTTGATTTTATTTAAGGTTAAAGTCATTCATAATCATGCATTTGATAAACAAAATGGGCCAGGCCACCACTGGGCTGTGGTTAAAATTTCATGGGCTGTGGCTCATACAGCATTATACCAAGACCACTGAAAGGTAATTTATTTTACAGGACCCTTGATTATATGGCTCTGCTGCCTTTTTGTGTGTGTGTGTGTGTAAGCTTTCCAATTATTGACAGAAATATACATCATGCTAGTGATTTTTTGGCTTTTAAGGCTGATAAGCATTTGCTTACAGAATATCTCGCCAATTGGCTACACAATGAAAGCATATTGAATTCTGTAAAAGAGCATTATTCCTCTATGTATAGTCATGAGTGATTAGCTGCTTATTTGAATTGTTTGCGGATGTTTGCACTATGCAGTTTGTTACCCCAGAGCACATGGCTTTTTGCTGCAGTTTCTGCAGTATTGCAGGTGCAGTTAGTTAGTTGTGTGTGTGTGTTACTGCTTGTCATTGGTACGGCTCCACCTCATCTTAAGTGGGCAATGAAGGTGTTAACCCTTCAACAGAAACAGAAATCATCAAGAGAATTTAGGCGAATTTGTCTTGTATCATGTATCCTGAGCAAGTATGGCATTGCACACCCAACCTTGTTCTGTATGATATGAAGACTTCCCAGGACAAGCTGAAGGAGTAGCCAGTGGACTTTGGGAAGAATACTTCAAGGATTCAAGCCTGCAAGTTCATAGCAAAAGGCTCTCGTGAGGACATTGAGCAGTCGACCTTGATATGGTTTTGTAAACAAATGGCAGCTGGCAAGCACATTGGTGGTACTAAGTTGCAGGCTCTAAGTATAAAGTTTGCTGGCCTGCATGGGGTTGTGGATGTTAGGCATCTGGAGATTGGTTGTTTCAATTCAGTAATCAGGCTTTCTAATAAGAAGACTCCTGGCGAAGCTTTGGGTGCTTCTGAAGAGGAAACATGAATTTCAACAAAATTTTCAGAAGTGTGATGGTTAGCTTTGGTTATTGTTTATAAGGTTATTGAATGTACACTTACACTGTATGGATGGAGGGGGAGTAAGAGTATGGAGTTGCTGTAATACACCCGTAGAGTTTTTTACTTGCCCTTATATGGATTTTGTTCTTAACCAACAAGGCCTTTGTTTTATTAATCTGGGTAATTGAGATGATTACTTCTCATAATTGGTGCCTTGCCAATAAAATGGAAAGCATAATGTTTGCAGTTATCAGTGAATTGGTGAGCTTCATGAGTTGTCTAGCCGTCAGTCACATACAAGGCAAATGGAAAGCTTATTTGCTTCCAGTTTTCAGTGACTTTTTGACCTTTATGCCTGTTTAGCACTCAGTCACATGGAAAACCAATAAAAGGTGTATGTAAAGCATGAATGTAGTTTTCAGTGAGTTGGTGAGCTCCATGCCTTGTTTAGCAGTCAGTCACATGGAAGGGCTATACAAGGCATATGGGAAAGCTTATTTGTTTTCAGTTTTCAGTGACTTGTTGAACTTCATGCTTGTTTAGCACTGGGTTACATGGAAAGCCAATAAAAGGCACATGGGAACCTTATTTATTTGTAGGGTGAACTATCCTCTTTGAACGCTCACTCTTCCAGTAAGGCATCCAAAATTGTTTAGGCATCCATTCTTATCTGGTTGTATAACACACAAGTTATTTCATCAGTTATGTGGATCTCCTTTTTGGGGGTTAGCACATGTATCTGTACTCTGCACAATAATTTGACTCCTTAGTTGTTTTTGTTGCGTAATGGGCTTGCTCGAGTCTAATAAAAAGAAACAAGTATTTTATTTGCAACAAGGAAATCTTTAAGTATGATTGGGTTATTGGACAGTGAAATCTGTTAAGTTTGATAGGGTTATCGGACTTTGGACTTTGGACCAAGTGTGTTCAAACCGATAACCTTTCATCCTTATTGGATGACCCATTACGTGATACGTTATAGGTATCTGATGGTCAACTAACAAATGCTCTCTCTCTCTCTCTCTCTCTCTCTCTCTCTCTCTCTCTCTCTCTCTTCTCCTTCTCTCATCTCTCTCTCTCTCTCTCTCTCTCTCTCTAAATCGGTATTTTCAGTAGAATTATATATTACAAGACTGCCTAGGACTTAATCCCTACAGTCAGGGCTTATATACACTATTGCATACACCCATGACTGGGCTAAATTTAACAATGGCCAATTTAAAAAAAACTAAAAAAACTCAATCAATGGAAAGAGGAAGATATGTATATTCACATGGTATAAGAAAAAAAGATAATAAAAAGATTTCTGTAACTTCCACAGGAAGTTGTAAGTGAATTTCCTACCCCTTGCAAGCCTCTTTTTCCTTATGACAATCAAAAAAATACGTATGCTAATTCTAAAGTTATAAGCATTCTTTCTAATATTTTTATTTATTTTATTTTGTCAGCTTGAAATTAAAACTCAAACAATATCATAAAAGATAAGAAATAAAACCAGGGACAAATTCTTTGCATATTTATTATAAAATATTTATGACATCCTTGAATGGGAATTTGTGATGACACTCCCGCTTACCACTTGGAGCAAGACTAAGGGCTTCTCAGATGACTCACACTCGTGGTGATCTAAAGAGTTGCCAATAGTGATGTATGGAACTAGGAAAATTTTTCATGCAAAATTTGTTCAAACTGTATGGTGTCAAATCTTGATTGTATATCTACAATACCCATCTACTGTCCCGAAGCTAATGTGATTGTATATATACAATCCTGGGCTGTGGGAGTTAAGATAGGCTATTGCATGATTATGTGGAATTGCTCTTGTGTTATGAGGTATGTTAATTAGCTCTAGTATCCTGTCATTTATGTTAAGTGCCAGTCTTCATTAGTACTTATAGTTTTACCACCACGAAGAGACCTCTCTGGTGTGGCGTTTAAAGAGCTGCCTAGCTGCCAATTTTATAAAATTACAACTAGTATACGTGTGACAGACTGTTGAATATCTTTGAAACAAACCTTAAGGCTATAATTATAAGATTATAGGGGTTGTTTTTCATTTCCAGGAATTTTAATCCCCTTCCTATTCCACCTTGCTGTCTCTTCTAAATCTAGAGTTTTTTAGTTTAACATTTGAACTATTTTGTCATTAGTTGTAGATTTACATTTATCATTATTACAAAATTAGATGCTTAAAAGTAGTTAATTAATGCTATAGAAATAGGAGATATATTTCTTGTTCATTTTTCAAATTATGAATGAAGAGACACAGTTTTTTGTCGCCTATATATTATCTATAATGAGGAGTGTCATTCCTCTTTAGTTTCCAATCAATTATTTTGTCAGAGAGAGAGAGAGATCTGTTTGTATACAATTGTTCATTTTCTCACTCGTCCAACTTACTCTGTTATGCTTTATGTCATATTTCCTTGTTTACCAATTTATTCTTTACTTATGACATTAAGAAATCAAGACATTTATAGAAAGGGTAAATGCCTACAAACATATCGTGACCACCGAAAGTGCCCCTTGGAAACGGTTTTAAGATGTGTATCCATCGATTTAAATGCATGTAGAGCTGTTTGAAATATTGGCAACAGCATGAAAATGAGATGTCATATTGATAAAAAATCTGATTCCATTTTTTGTTATTGCATAAAAAACTTTTATCATTCGTGAACCTTTGTAATTGACTTTGACTTCTGTGTAACAAAAATGACAATTTTTGATATCTATAATGGGAGAAATGGTTTTTTCTCTCTTCTGTTGTTATAGATTTGGCAGGTATGTGGAGATTAACCACACATAGAGAGGGCCCAAACAGCCCTGCCAGAGAGCCAGTTCATTTCGGAATGACTCTAGTAGATTTTGCTACTATCCATAAGTTGGTGACACTTTTCAGGGTTTGGTACAGTTCTCATTTGTAAAGAACTGATTTGCTTATATTTCATATGTCACATTCATGCAAATCATAATAAAATTATATTGACTAACAGTGTGGCATTTTGGCAACCCTTAATTGTGTTTCGGGCATGGGTCTGTTCTTATTAAAGATGTATTTTGTAATCTAAACTTTTCACACAACTTCATAACACTTACCATATATAATTTCCTCCCTCCCTCCCATAAGCTAACTAAACAGGTGAATTGGGAACGAGCTGAAATGCTATGCAGGCTATTGTCCTGCCATTTTACTGATGTTTTGCATGGTTTCTTCGTTTAAAGCCACTGGTTTGTTTAAAAAATAATTCTGTTTTTAAAATGCTCACCATTATGCCCTTGAAGTTGTAAGAAACTATGGTATAAAAAGAAATTTAGGTATAGAGGAAAAAAATTTCTGCGAGAAAATGAAGTGCTGTATTATAATATTAGTGTTTTAACTAGATAATTGTTTCTTGCTGAATGTTTTGTTATTGATTATACCTTGTAGCAAATTTCAAATATTTTGGTTCGATTTGTAACTTATTTGAGATGAATCTTGCCTACTGTTTAAGTTAGCTATATCTCCGTGCCGATTAGGCTGGTTGGCATTCAAACTAAACATCGAATGGCTGCCCGGATGACTGTCTAGTTTACCTGTTCTCCACCAGGTGTGTTTCGAATGTTTTAGCTATTGCGAGAATTCACCTTGCCGCCATTGTGTTTAGGCAATTGTTGGTACTGTATGAAGTTTGGCTGTTTTACACCTGTTTACAGTATTGTAATTTCATTTTCCTAGGATATCTATGGGAAGCAAAACCAATAGCATCAGGCTATGTAGGAAGGATTTTGGTGTAAGTAGGATGTTGGAATTTGAAGTAGGTCAACATTCGGTTTGTACCGGCTGTAGGGTACAGAGGGTGATCTTGAAATAGAAGTGAAGAATGTAGGGAATTGTTCTGAGGGCTTTATACCTGAATATATCAGATACTATTGGACAGATGGGAACCTGAGAGATTGCAAAAGCAATTAGTTAGGTCAGGACTAAACCTGTCAGTTCTATCTTACCTATTGTCCCTTCATATGCAGCTATCCCTAATCAGGCTAGGCATTTTGGTAGTGCTAGTATTGAGACTTCCTTCGTAGCTTTGGCTTCTGCATCTATTCAGTTCAGGAAAAGCATATCAAGCAGTTACAGCATGACATGAAGCTTATTATTTTAAGTTCTAATACAAGTTGAACTGAGTTCACGATGGGGAATGTTCTGAATCAGAAGTAAGGTGTTGGTGCCCTCGTCTGTACGTAGCCCGAGTCTTGTACTGCCCTGCGATATTGGGCCTTTGGGAAGTGTCAGCTACCAGGGAACCGGGTCGGTTCCTGGGACGATGGGGTTATGTGATCTCCAATACTACCTACTTCGCCCTTTTCATGTCTGAACCTCGTTTAACGTGTTTGCCTAAGGACCATTTTGATAAACATTAATCTTCACTCCGTATACGCATTCTGTTGTCATTGGCACCTAGTTTAAGGTGTTAGCATGCATAGGCTTAATAATATATATTACAGGTATAGTAGTAGACATTTTTCATTGAAATAATAGTGTGTTTGTCAGTTTAACAAATCTCTTGTGTTTTGGTTATTCTAAATTCTCATCTGCTAGCCTATTCCTCTTTCTTCATCATAATGCTTGTGTTCGGTCTTTTCCTGCTTTTTCTTTAGCTATCGGCAAATCTCTTACTACTGCCTTGATTAATGTTTCTCTTTCAAGTCTAAAGGTTCTTTCCAAGCCAGACATTATTCTAGCTTCAGAGCTTTCTAATGATGTGTCGTATAGGAATGCTTTCAAGTACTTATGATGATCTGCTTTTGGATGAGGCAGAAAAGTCGTAATTCCTCAACCCTACCTCCCAATCTTTCCCATTTTCTTTTGCCCCTGGTTTTCTTTCCCTCAGTTGACTCGTGTGGATATAGCTGAGTCCTGAGTTGCTTGAGGCTGTCTTCCTTTCATTGAGTCGTGGATGCGATACAGTACTTGGCTGCTGTTGACTCCTATCGACAAGTGTCACTTCCTGTCGCTAGGTGTTGCGAAGAAAGGGCAATCCTTTAAGCTCTTTTGTTTACCTCCTGTCAGCAGCTGTCTCCTCCTATCGCCCTCAGGCAGAAGAAGAGTTTGAATTGGAGAAACTCTTTCAGTCTGGTCGGCGTTTGTTGCAACAGTATGCTTCACTGTAGTATCCTCATTTATTGAGGAAAGAGGCCACAAAGAGAATATGTCTCACTTTTCTTAGCGTATTTCTGCGCCTTTTAAATATTTGGAGAAGAGAACCTAAGCTTTCTCCTATTAGGGTGTGTTTTGTAACTTTACTCTTACTCAGACTGACAAAGCTCCCTTTAGGTCTGCCATAGCTTGTCTTCTTGTTTCTTATGAAGTTGCAGAGAGCCGAAGACCACCTTTTGCGACAAACAAAGGAGAAAGAGCCAACAACTTCTTACACATAGGAGAAGCAAAGCCTTCCCAAGAAGGAAGAGTAGAAACTCTGATGCTCCCTCTTCCTGTAAAACAGCTTTCACTGAGCCTTAGGCCAGGCAAAACACTGGACAAGGATTCGATATAGTGCAAAAGTTAGCTCTGCACCTACTGCAAGTGTTGTGCTGGTACCAGCACAGTAGACATTAAAAACCTTGAGTAAGGAAGTCCTCACCATAGACGCTAAAAACCTTGAGCAAGGAAATCCTCAGACGCCAGGACACATACGCTGGTGAGGACGAGTAGTTTCAGAGGAATCCATAATCCTAAACACATACACTCAATCAGACTGGGAAGAAAGAACACGGGCAAAACACAAACTGGCTTGGGAGGAGAGCAGAGCTTAAGCGTCTACTCTCCAAGGCGTTCCAAGATCTTACAGATTCCTTGCTTACAATCTCCAGTTGTATTAACCGGTTTACCAGCTGTGCTTGGAAATATCCTCTAAGACTGAAGGTTTGTTCCACATATCAACAAAATTGCCTTGTGAACCATGCCTTTTTATTGGTCTACAGACAATTTATTCTTTTATCACATTGTTTTTCTTAAAACACACTGGGAGTTTTAGTGATACACCACTAGGGGCTTCACTTTGAAATCCCCACTGGCATTCCCACAGACCAACAGTCCTAGGTTATCTTTCATAGGCTTGTGGCCTGGCAAGGAACTTTCCTCCTGTGTGATGTAGGTCCATTTTGGCATTTTTTCCCCAAACAGGCCTGTCTCATCACAATTGAAAACCTGTAGTGGGAAGAATCCTTCAGTCTCAAGGTACTCGTTGAATTCACCAACAAATTCTTCTGTGGCATGTTTATCTGAGCTTACAGCCTCCCCATGCCGTACGACATTATGGATGCCCATATGCTTTCTGAATTTTTTAAACCAACCTTTGCTGGCCTTGAAATCACCAAGAGCATCAATAGTTGTTGGGATTTGCTTACTTAAATCAGCATGTAGCATCTTAGCCTTCTCATAAATGATTGCATCAGACACACTATCCCCCACTAATTGTTTTTCATTGATCCACACTAACTCTTTGTTAATGAACTGACTCCTTTCACAACATCAGCTGCCTTGATTTTTTTTTTACTGAAGGGTGGCAATTGCAGCTTTCTCTGGCCCCATGATGGCTACTTTGCAATTAGTTTTTACGGCACAATTAGCACAAAACACAACAAACACGTGCAGTGATGTGGACTACGAGTGCATAGTTGGTGGTTCAGCGAGAAACAAAGCCGGAATGGGTCACGAGATGACGGGATGCTTTGTTTGGGCCCTTGGTACAGCCCTGGTCACGTGCTGGGCCTTGGATGGAGTGTTTCAGTGTGTACGAAAACCGAGGAAATGTACGATAACCAAGACAAAATTTTGTCGAAAAAAGTACGAAAACTGAAACGAACGGAAAGGTATGATTGTATTCATTTGATCGTTCATTCTATGGAAGGACAGTGTTTTGGCGATTGTGGTTCAGAAAGAACAAATTACCTACAGATGGCCTTTGCATCCGTAAGTTCGGTAGTTGCTGTGGGATTTGAGGAGCACTCATTTAGACGTACTAGCATGTAGATGAACAGGAACACCCGGATGATTACTACTCCTTTGATGGCCCTCAGGCTTGAGCATTGGATGTTTCCTTAAATTTGGGCAGATTCAGATCGTAGGCTGACCCTTGTATCTATTCTAAATACTATTGAGTGATTTCAAGTTCAAGAATTGCTTAGTGTCTCCTGTAGAGGCCTTGTAGTCTGAGGGCAAATGATTTTCAGAATTTCTAGCGCTCTTGGTAGATGTCTCTCTTATTCTTTCATGAAGAGGAAATCAACTCAACTACACAATTCCATGCACTTCCACTAACTTATGCATCTCCTTAACTGCTTGGAGATGTTAGAATGCCCCCTCCCAATAAAGGGGATTTTCAAGTTATCTAAGGTTCTATCCTTAAGTGGAAAACTGCCGTGGCCTTTGGTCAGAAGCAGCAGTCTATGTATTTATGAGGGTACCTTTCTAGAGGAATTTTCAGCACCTGGAACCTTGTAGACATCAATATTTTTCTGCTTAGAGATAGCAAGACTTTTCGCTGTCTACTTTCAAAGTTATTGTTCCATACTTTCCTTGGTATTGCATCATGTACTTTTAGATCTCGCTAAGAACCAGCATCATAAGTTTTCATAATAAAATTTATTATTTGGATACTTACCTACTGTTAAAGTAGACCCCCACCCAGGCTCCCCACAACTTAGTGGACTGTCAAGGAGAATTCTGACGAGCTGAAATATTCGAAACACTTGGTTGAGAACAGGTAGACTAGAGAGTCATCCGGGCAGCGTAATCGGCATGGAGATATAGCTAACTTTAACAGTGGGTAAGTATCCAAATGATAAATTTGATTATGTAAATTTATATTCTTTTCTATCATGAATAATGCAAATAATCCTATTTAGATTATTATGCAAATTGCTGATTTCTCGTAATTTATGTCTATAGCATTTATGTGGTAGGTGATTTGGATGTTCTAGGTTTTCAAGTTGTAGACGAATATTGAAGTCTTGATAACAATAGTAAGAAAGTTGATTTATGTAAAGTAGTATAACCATACCACTGAAGCCAATTTATACGGTAGAAAGTGCATTTATTAGTTGAGCTGGAATGTTTTTTATCATTCCTCTTTGTTTATTGTATTGAGTAGCATAGCATTAATGAGACTTGGTGTTTTCTGTAATATAAAATTCGTAGGATATATTACCAGATTATCTTGGATATTATTATTGTTGTATATTGTAAGGATATATTACCAGATTATCTTGGATAGTATTATTTGTTGTATGTTGTAAGTTCTTTCATACTACATACTAACTAAAAAATTTGTAATTGAAAGTAAGAATATAATAATAATAATTGAGTAATGTATGTCATTGGGCTCTTCTTGAGACCTTCATTAACTTGAGCTGTAATGAAACTTATACTATAAAAATTTTTCAGGTTCCAGTATATATTAGGTGCTGCAACTTCAATTGCTACAAAAGTGAATGAGGAGAGTTTATCGTACCTTAATCAAGGCCAGTCTTATGAAATCAAAGTAAAGAAGTTAGGTGATCTTACTAGGTAAGGATTGTTTTGATATTTTTATTTTTATATGTAATTGTTATTTCCTTTGTGAAATTGTTAATGAATATTTGCTAAGAGTGTTTTGGGGAAACGCATAGCTACCGTCATCTGTTTTTATGAGTGGAATACTGTATAGACCTTGATTGTTATACCGGCATAAATTATCAAGAAATTATTTTTGCTGTCTTTGCAGTTGTAAGGGAAAGCTTTATCACACAGTTATTAGAGTATGTTTTCATGAACGACGTTTGCAATATATGGAGAGAGAGCAGCTTGAGAGTTGGCGACAAATGAGACCTGGAGAGAGAATATTAGAGGTGAGTTTTGTAGCCTTGTTTCTCTCATGTTGTTACATTTAACAGTTTAGATTGGTCACAGATTATTTGAGATCTAGTACATCTGAAACTGGAGAATATTTGTAAAAGGTTAGTTGCTTATGTGCCAACAAGTTGATGATGTTTGGATTTATCTGGCAGGCCTGAGACTTCACAAGTGAATGTATATGTTCCTTATTTGCCGTTGCTTCTCAGGCCTTACAACTTTTGTCCCACATATCCCATCACTTTGAAACCTTTGCACAAAAAGGAGAAAAGGAAAATTGCTAATTTGTGATAAATTGCCCATTTCATCAGTTAATACTTATTAGTTTTCAAGGGAAGGAGTAAGAATGAGGAAGTTATTTCAGTTGTGACTCGAAGTAACTGGATAAGTTATAGCACTTGATATATAGTACATAAATAATCCTGTTTGTCAGCACTTTAGACTTTTTTTCTGTACAAAGAGGAAAAAATGTGTGGAAAATTGTATAGTGTGCTGTACAAGGTTAAGTATGTAAGTGTATCCTGTGAGCTATGGACAACTGGTTTCAGTGATGATTGACAAATCCAGTCCAGATATAAAAGTAGTACTGTTGTTCTTTTATAACACTTACTTATCAGATATAAAAAGGCTTATAATAAAGTATATAACTTCACAGTTTGGAACTTACTATATCATATTATGTAAGCTGCATAAGAAATTACATGCAGTAAAATAAATGCTAAGTTCTTTACCAGATTTCTTTTCTGTATACAAATGCCAAAGATTAAGGGATTTTTATCTTTCCAATGTAATAGCAACTTGTGTCATCAGTTTTAAGCCATAATCATTTTACACCAGTCATTATGAGTGTAAGGCGATAATACCGTATTACGTAACTCAATTTGGCTTAATACAAACATCCACAAATGACTTTATATATTATTATTTAGTAGATAAAACTTGTTCATATGAACAAGCCCACAGGGCCATTGACTTGAAATTCAAGCTTCCAAAGAATATGGTGTTCTTTAAGAAGAATTAGAGGACGTAAAGTGAAATGCAGAAAGAAGAGATTATTAGGGTAGTAGTACATTGCATTTTTGCTTGAACCACGACATCCTCGGGGAGACTGTTCCACAGTCCAACAGTATGAGGAATAAAGGACCCCTGGGACTGAGAAGTTCTACAGCAAGGCACATCTGCCTCATATTGGTGCTGCTGTTTAGTGAATGTGGTTTCTCTCCGCAGATAAAGGGATCAGGGATCAATTGTGAATGTGAAAGATCTCTCTTGAAATACAAGTTATGAAAAATTGACAAATGAGACCATCTGTCTATGGTCCAAGTCATAACTGTTTATAGGAAACAAACCACACTGGAGAAAAGTATTCCAATAAAGGAAGTACAAATGACCTAAAATAGCTTGCATTTATTTTATGACTGTTAGTATAAATAAATGAGGCGCTACGAACAATACCTAACTTTCATGTGGCACATGCTGAAACTCAAAAGTTAGATGTGAGTCCAAGGTTACACCTAGTAATAGTTGAAGCTTCATACTCATTCAGCAAAATTCTTTCCACCTGAAGGGGAGGATAGGGTGGGAAATCTGTACAAGACCTGCTAATCAATAGTTTTCATTTTATTAGAGTTCAGCCTCCAACCCCACCGACTATAGTGAACCCCATGTTCACGGACTCCGGAATGTGGACTCACATATTCCCCGATTCCTCAATGGGCATTATTTACGGGAAGTTCGTCTATTCGCAGTATTTTTCTATGTGAAATATAGTGGTCCCCCCGTGTTTTGGGGGGAATTTGTACCAGACCCCCCTGCGAATAGTTGGGAACCCCTATAAAAATGCAGATAACACTGTATTTTGGTAGTTAAAACTCAAAAAAAAAATACTAAAAATGCTGATACCTGATTGTTTTAATATTTATATCATAAAAGTGCATTTTTTATTAAATTTATTAAAAAAGCCAGGAATCTCTTTTTATATTTCTCATAGAAAAATACTGCGAATAGGAAAATTTTCTGCGAATAATGGGTAGATATGGTCCAGAGAAAAATCCATGAATCTGGAGAATGCAAATACACGGGCCCCACTGTATCCACAAATTGCTTTTTTATTTTATTTTTTTTTATTAGTTTATCATAAATGCACTTTTTGGAAATGCACTTTTTGTGATAAAACTATTGAAAAAAACAGTATAACATTTTTTAGTGTTTTTTTCATGAGTTTTAACTAAAAAAATAGGCAGTTTTAAGCATTTTTTTTTTTACAGGGTTTCCAACTATTTGTGGATTCTAGCTATTCAGGGGGTGTCTGGTACGTATCCCCCGCGAATATGGGCTGTCTACTGTACACCATTCCCTGATCCAGTCCATTGATTGTGGCTGAGAGCAACTTCATTTCTCATAAATGGAGACTTTACTACACTTGCAAGTGTTGCATCATCAGCATACTGAAAAGTCTTTGTTTTCCAGGCAAACAATCATCACTTGTATACACTAAAAATAACAGTGCACTAAGAACATTGCTCTGTGGAATGCCAGACACAATAGGTCTTGGCTCACTAAAGATCCCATCCTTAGCAACTCGCTGGTGCCTCCCTGTAAGGTAATATTGAAGTAATCATAAAACATATCCACCCACTCCAAGGTTCTGAAGTTTATAAATAGTAAGTGCCTTGTGATTTACTAAGTTGAAAGCAGCACTAAAATCTATTTGAAATACTTGGCACTCAAAACTCTTATCAGGGTTCCCTTGCAAATGACATGTCATGTTTGAAAGATCATCGCTGCTTCCTGTATGCATATTTATCATCAGCTAACAATCCTTTAGATTCCACATACATATATATAGTGGCTTAAAAATAAGTTATTCAGCAACTTTGGAGAGCACAGGGAGAATAGAGATTGGCCTGTAGTTACAGCAGTCTTCAGATATGCTGCTCTTCGGAACAGGCCCTGTATTACCAAGCTTGTGCTCATCCACAAAGATACTATGCCAACATAAAAATAGATAGAATCTAGTAATTTTGGGAGGCAACACACTAGAAACATTTTTAAAAGCAGGGAAGAAACCATCAGGACCTCCATGCTAGCTGTCAAGTCTATTCAGAATTTTCTTAATATCCCAGGAATGAAATGCAAATTTTGTAAGAATAGATTCAAGATGGGAAGTATTAGGGAGAGGGACATCTCAGCTGATTGCTTAGCTTCAAAAGCTCGTTGAAGCGGTTCAGTCTTTTCTCTAGGCCTGGTAACTAATCTACCATCATCTGTTAATAGTGGTGGAATGGAAGACAAGCCTGACCAAAAGATAGATGATGCCAATTTGGTCCACCACAGATGAGGCTGAGTAATTCCTTGAAGTTTACCAAGAAATTATTGTAATTTCTCTCAGCTGTATGTTAATTTCTATCTGCAGCATGGCAATGCACATAAAAAATGGTGTAATTTTCATTTGACCGATTTTCTCCATGCGTTGAATTTGGTATGGATATCATGTTAGGCTCGTCTACATGTACATATCATCAAACCATGGCTGATCTTTTCTCCTAAATTTGATGAATCTCTTAGGGACATATCTTATTAAAACAGCCAACAGCATTTCATTTAGCTGCTGCTTTGGATCAGGATCTAAAATAGCAACTGAAATATAAAGTGACAGACAAGCTTCAGTAATGCGATCCCAAATGGCTCTGGATTTTAGCCAGACCATTTATTCAATGGTGGAATTAGGAATACATATACTGATTGACGATGATGTCCATCTCAGTGGCACAGTGATCAGAAGTGCCTGTACATTCACAGACCTTGGACTTGAAAATAACTGGAACATCTGTGAATATGAGGTCTAATCTATTACCAGAAATGTGTGTGGGTTTCTCAATTAGCTTGACAAAATCAGAGAATATGCAGAACTTGAGAGCAGACTGGCCATTTGATTTGTGGAATTTGAATTTAGCCACTCGCTGTGCTGTACATTACACTCGCCACAAATAAACAATGAAGCTTTTGAATCCTTTAGACTTAGCCGAATTCGTTGATATTTGGATTGCAGTAAACAAGAAATACATAAACTTAGAATTTACTGAAAATTTTAAACAAAGAACTTCAAGGCAACTGGACTCTTAAATTTTTCTCATGATAAGAAGGTCGTTCAGACTTGTTTTATATAGCCATTCCTTGTGCATATGGGATGTTACAACAGTAAATAAAATCAGCATCATCAAACCTTGTGATTTAAACTCAACCTTTGACTTTTTACTACATACAAAGAGTAAGTCAAAATGTCAAGTTGTAGTTACTGCACAACTCTGGAGATCAAGAAAATTTAGCCTTAAACCATGAATATTTGAGTATACTTACATTTTTAGCAATTAGTTTCGACACAATATGAAACTGAATCATTAAATATCAGACATCTTAACTGTGTGTTGCATTTAATTAGTTTCCTTAATTTCTTCCTCCCCCTTTCACTTACTCAGCATTTCTCTTAACACAACCTCCAAATATGTTGAATGTTTATTGTCAGCATTGGTACATTTGTATGTTGTAAAGTAGAACATTCACAAGCTTATTACTCTGCGGACATTTATTCTACGACCTTGTGGTTTTATTCAGTAATATTTTATCTTTTTCAGGTTGACATTCCTTTGTCATATGGAATATTTGATGTTAATCAAAGCTCACGTAATCTCAACATGTGTGAATTTGACTGGGATCCAACAAAAGAAGTTGGAGTGTACATAAAGGTGAGAAATGATGATTTTCAGATTGCATAGACTTACTTCAATGGTACAGAAGTAGTTGTTGTTGTGACTTTCAAATAATGTGATCATTGGGTTTTGAAGTTAGTAATAATATTTGCTGATCCTGAATGGTTTTCCTCATTAGAAGTTTTTAATTTCCAGTTGCAAGTAATCGTCAGTATTTACTAGCATTGGCGTAGAGAGAGGTACAAAGTAGTTAAATTTCTCGAAAAAGTATTAGGATAATAAGCAGGAAAATAACAATGTATCGTTGAACAGTATACGTGAAGTATTACTCATACACACGCCAGATGGGTATTAGTCGAAGGAAAAATCCATCTCGTACAGACTTTGATTTAAGACAAGGGAGTGAATTCAGTTATTAAGAGAAATACTCCTTCTCCAGCTCATTCCCTTTATACATTATAAGTATGTGAGGCATAAGATGGTAAAAAGTAGGACAGTTTTGGACAACCTTTATGAGGAGAGGAGTTGCATACTATAATGCAGTAGTACTTCAAACTTAATCCGTTCCAGAAGGCTGTTCAAAATACGATTTGTTCGAAATACGAAACAAATATCCCCATAAGAAATAAAGGAATCAGGATAATTCATTTCAGGCAACCCAAAAAGTCCCCCTTTTCACATTTTTTTTCTAGTATGTAATGTGTTCAAAAGTTAAATTAGGTGTAAAGTAATAAAACAGTACGTTATTTGAAGTAAGATATTCAAAATTTTATTTTTTCTGTGTATTATTTATGAACTGTTTGGTAAAAATGGCCCCTGGCAAGCTGGGGGATGGAGGGAGGAGAGATGGGAACATTGCTTGAAAGAAATCGATAGTGTGTGTGTCCGATTCCAATTGAGAGAGAGAGAGAGAGAGAGTGGGTAATCGGCATGTTTACACTTGGAACTTAAGTGCACGTAAGAGTAATTATGCCACAATACATCAACTGACAGTTGGCAAACGACAGACTTTTAAAACAAACATGAGGATTTTGCAAACAAATAAGTAATAATTCAAGAATACAAGAAAAGGAAAGAGAGATAAAATCACTTTTCACAGGGAAGCCGTTTAAATAAACAATCAAAGGCATGCAGAAGCTGGCAGCATAACCAGTTTGTTTTTTACAGAGCCGAGTTACTTTTACAGGAGTAAAAAATCGCAAAAAGCAATTGTCACTAGATTGGTATTTTGCTGTAACAAAAATAAAAGTTATTTGGGCAAATCGAGTGTAAGTGAAAGAAATGGGCGAATAATCATCCCAGCCCAGCTGATAAGTCAGTGGGAAGCAGAAACATTCTTCTCCCTCCCTCTCTCTCACAGCGCATCGAACACTTGACTCGAGAAAGTGTGAATTGACACTACTTTTACGTACATATTACAGTAAATATTTTACTGTCTCTTCTCTCCTCAATAATACCACAATGCACAATAACTTGAAATCATTCATCCATTATTCCTCAAAAATATAACCACTCCCTCCCTCTACCTCAAGTTAGTTTTAGTGTGCATCATTGCAATGACGAATGATTTTGTTAATATTGTTCACCTCTATATCTATGGTTCAACTAGACCATCTTACTCGGCACACCGAACACTGGCTCAATTAAGATTTTTTTTTTTTTCTTTATTGCATTTGATTGTTTTCATATTTTAGCATTACATTAAATTTATAGGGAAATAACCTTTTTATGTGAATTGTTATTGGTTTTACCTACATACATACATACAGTAATATTATAACTCTTCTTCTCTCCTCAACATATCACCGCTCCCTTGTTCAGTCTCAAGTCAGCTGGGCGCGATGTCACCGCTGTTACGTACGATTTTATATATCTTTATGCTATATGTTGTATTGAAAGTTAGATTTTATATTAAATGCTTTATACTTTTATTTGTCGAATACGGCTATCATTAAACTACATATTGTAAATGAAAAAAAACAAAAACAATATAGTTTAACTTGTAAGACCCAGCAGGCCGTTGAATACAAGTATAAACTAGCTAATCAGTCGGTTCGAAGTACGAGCATTTGTTCGACAAACGATACAAAATTTCTCGAAAATTTTGTTCAAAATTGGGAAAGTTCAACTTAAGAAATGTTCGACAAATGAGGTACCACTGTATATGAATGTTATACAGTGTCTAACATGAGTTTTTAAAAATTTTGGGGGGGGATGAAAGAAAAGGTAATTTTGAGCAGAGAATGTTCCATAAACTTATGCTAAGGCTTCGTTTGTCGGTGAGGGTAATTTTAAAATAACCATTATTAGTGCTCCATTCATGCAATGGATGCTGGTCTGGGATGTGCGCAGTGAGTTGGTGGGGAGGAGTGAATGAGGAAAGTGGATTGATAGTCTTTTAATTTTGACTTTTCCTTGCAAGTAATCTAATTTCAATGATTAGCTAACAACGGTAACATACGGCTTTACATATCAAGTACGTAAGTAGCGTAAATGTTGCCGAGCAACATTCATTTGTGATAGTTGAATTCTAGCGCGCTCTGTCCTGCCACCTCATCACAGAATTTTTGAATCAGGAATCATGACTAGGTCTGTGCCTATGACTGGTTCAGATGAATACTTTGGATGGAGAGGGAGAGGGAGAGATTTTTTAAAAATAAATTTGAGACTTTGATATGTGTAATGAATATAAAAGCCTACCTTTGATGGAGGGGAGATACAATGAGGTTTAACTTTAAAATTTTTTTTTTTTATTAGTGTCTAATAAATACCACTGACAGGGAGGGAAAGGGATTCAATGATGATGCATTTTTTCTTCAAATTCTAAATAATACATCTGATTTGGGTGGTAATCTATTCACATGGGCCTAATTGCTCCATCCTCCCCCACACCCCAGGCTACTCGGACCTCTTGCTACCAACCTCCATCATGAGAATAAAGCAGCGCTAATGGTAACAGTTATGTTAAAATTCCCCTCACGAACAAACAAAGCCTGAAAATGCATATGTTTATTGAACATCATTTGCTCACAACTACTTTTTCTTTCATTTCCCAAAATATTTGCGTGAACTCGTGTTACACCTTGTATACAGTGGGCCCCCATATTCCTGTTCTCCGGATTCACGGACTGATGGATGTCTCTGGATCATATCTACCCATTATTCACGGGAAATTTGCCTATTCACAGTATTTTTCTATGAGAAATATCCAGAAATTCCTGATTTACAAAAAATAAATTTCATCATAAAATTGTTTGTGGGGTTTTCTTGAGTTTTAACCAACAAAATAGGCCATTTTCAACATTTTTCTAAGGGTTCCAACTAATTGCGGATTCTATCTATTTGTGGGGGGGGAGGGGGGTGATACACATCCCTTGAGAATAAGGATGGGACCACTGTACGTACTATAAATGGATGTGTGTGTCACGCAACATACACTTTGAAATGCATTGATCAATTTCAGCCAAACTTGGTATACATAGGACTTTTTTTATATTTTGAAGAAATCATATTTCGAACAGCCTTCTGGAATGGAGTAAGTTCAAAGTCTGAGATACTACTGTATAAACAAGATAATAAAGTATAAACAAGTTAATTAGTCAGTTCGAAGTACGAGCATTTGTTCGACAAATGATTAAAAAAAGGTTGACCTAAGAAATGTTTGGCAAATGAGGTACCACTGTACTTATTTTTTCTATTTTATTCCAAATGTATCTATTTGTTTTAAACAGCCTTCTTATGTTTTCTGTCATTATTTTTGTATAAATAAGGATTGATTCTATTTTATATTAAGAATGTTAATACTGTTACAGGTGTTGATGAGCCACAACTCGGAATAAGGAAGCATTGATTTAAAATAATAATGCATTTGTTTTTTTTATTCCATTTCAAATGTTTCATTTTTCTTTAGTTTAAAGTCTACCTCTATTTCTATGGTATTATTACAAACCTTGTGCTTTAAACTATGATATTTAAAGCAAAAATAAAGCATCACCTTAAAGTAATTGAAATATTAGTCAGAAAAAAATGTCAGTTCTCTTTTTGGGTGGCGACCATTTTCCGTATTGCCAAAATATATGGTTGGATATTGTTGATTTTGGTTGAATTTTTGTTGTACGTATACTTATCTATGAGAACGCATTGGGTGCATAAAATGCTATTTATACTAAATGCCTGGGTATTTGTCAGTTTTGACCGGCCTCTGTGAAAAGTTATTTGATATCACTTTCATTTTCCCTTCTTGCATTCTTGACTAATAATACTTTTGCAAAATCCTCATGTTTATTGGAATATAATTTTGAATAATGTCCTCCAATAGTAAGTTGATATGTGGTGGCTTAATCTCCTTGCACTCGAAGATTCAAGTAGTAAAAACACATGTCTATTATCACGTGTGAGGGATAGTTTTCACATCTGTTGGATGCTGATTACTCTCTCTCTCTCTCTCTCTCTCTCTCTCTCTCTCTCTCTCTCTCTCTCTCTCTCTCTCTCTCTCGGTCTCTCTCTCTTCTCTCTCTCTCTGAATTTTTGCCTACAAGACCATTTTGGTTTCCCCAAAGAGATCCCATCTCTCCTCCCTCAATCCTGGGCAGCTGCGTCTGTTTTCATTAAACAGGTCATAGATCACATTTTCAGTTCATACAGGGAAACAAAATTTTTTAAAAGTTGACATTGTACTTCATATAAATTACTGTTTTATTATGTTGCATACACACTCAATTTAAATTTTGAACACATTAATGATGGAAACAATTTTAAAAGGGAGACGTTTTGGTTGGGCTGGAACAAATGATCCTGATTCCCTTTATTTCTCATGTGGAAATTTGTTTCATATTTTTAACAAATCACATTTTGAATAGCCTTCTGGAACAGATTATGTTCGAAGTCCGAGGTACTGCTGTATATCTAAACATTTTATATGTATTGTAGATGTATTCATGTCAGGCTGTGACATTCAAGGTTGAGATTAATTTGGTTGTGTATTTTTTTTTTTAGAAATATTTTCATATTCTTCCTTCCCACCATTATCTCTACATTAAGAGGTCGGTTGCCTAATGTGTCAAAGGCATCATCCTCCACTAAACCTCTTCTCTCCATGTCTTCCTTCACTTTATCTCACCATCTAATTCTCTGTCTCCCTCTCGATCTTCTTCCTTCAACAGATTCCTCCCAAGCCCTCTTCACTCCATCCCCATCATCCATTCTCAACACATGCCCATACCATTTTAATCGTGACATTATCACCTATGTAATCTTTACTAAGCCTGCCCTTCTTATTTCATCATTTTCCAATCTCAAGCAGTTATATTCCTATAATTCACCTCAGCATTCTCATCTTTGTTCTCTCAAGCTTTACTTCTTTTCTTCTTAGAACCCCTTTTGCAGTACGTACTACTGTAAATATGACTGGATTCAAATGCTTGGTTGTGGAACTGCTCAGATTCTATAATCCCAAAATTTGTTATGGCACAGCTGTTTTCATTATAAGGTATGAAGTAACTGATTAGAAGCATGAATTGATTGGTCAGTTTAATGGTTTCCCTGTGGTAATTACTGTTTATACTTTAAATAAAGAATATTTTCTAATGGAATTTACATTCCTTCACAGGTAAATTGCATCAGCACAGAATTTACTCCAAAGAAGCATGGGGGGGAGAAAGGTGTCCCATTCCGAATTCAGGTAATCCACTGTTCTTTGTTCGTTATAAATGCATGAAGAAAATTAATTTGATTTAATTAAGTGGAAAACTTCTTTCTGTTATGTGATCAGGTACTAGTAATTTAAGGTAATAGTATGAGTAGCATATGTGTATATTCTTACTTTTTGGTTTGAGAGATGTTTCATAGCCATGGTTTGACATCTGTACTCCAGCCCCTTGATGTCAGTTTAAACAAACCATTCAAAGATAATGCGAGAGAGCAGTGGTATGATGGGATGATGAATGGAGAAAAATCTTTACAAAAGGTGTAGCTATGCATGCTGCCTCACTTGATGTTGTCTGCAATTTTGTCATTAAGGCATTGAGGAAAGTTAAAGTAGAAAGTGCCATAAACTTTATTTATAAAATGAGGTATCTCTTATGCCATGGATGGTAAGAGGTATCTGTAATGGCATGGGTGGTAACAAAGATGATCTGTACGATAGCGATGACGAAGTTGAAGTAGACTCATCAGAACCAGACTGGAATCCCTATGATAATGACATGAGATAAATCTTGGGAGAAACTTTCCAAACATATAGTGAGGTTGTATGTAATCCAAAATTGTTATTTGCTGCCAAAATAATAATGAACTTTTAATGAAAAATGAAGTACAGGTAGTTGTCGACTTACGACCGCAATTGGTTCTGATCAACCGGTCGTAAATCGATTTGGACATAAGTCGGCCCATGTTAATTTACCGTTAGAATATTTACTAGCCTAGCCTACACTAGGGTAATCAGTACCGTCTTTACATATAGGGTAGTCAAGCCTACACTACACAGCATTACTTCATACATATATGGCATAGTAATTATTAATTTCAGCTAATTCTCTAGGTTCAATGCACATTGGCTTATGATAATTTAGTACAAAGAGATATTGAATAACATTTAACAAGTTAGCCTCGCGTATACGATGATGTTTTCATGGTACATGTATCGTATATATTCGAATACAGTAACCTAGCCTTCAGTATACTGTATACTACACATACGATATAATTTAGAAGTTTATTAATACAGTTGAACCTCTTAAAACCGGCATTCTATAGTACGGAAACCCCCGTGGTTCGGCTTGATTTCAAATCAGCAGCCATTAGATCGTTCTGCTGCCACCTGGGACACGCCACGTATTGTTTACAACTTCAAGGCAGCAAAATTTATGCCATATATCCTTTGTTTGTATGAAAATAGTTGTTAGTAATGTAAATATGTGAAGTCAAATATTTTTTTTATATTAACCTTGGAGGAATAAATATATATTTTTAAATATTCCACCTGAGAAGGCTCAACCAAGCCAAACCTTTCAAGTTTTAATCAAAAGTATGAGACATTTGTCAAGCACAAATTCCTTACTCTGTATTTGCATGAGAGACCATTTTGATAATTTCTTTTATGTAACTGTGCATTTACGTATTCGATATGCCACCCATCAGATTATATGATGCTAGAGGCAAGAAGTGCAAGCATGAATCTTTATCCATGCTAGAAAATCTTTATTTCATTAGCGAATAGTTTTGCTTTCATTTTCTTCAATAGATGGCGCTGGTGTGCTTTGTTTATGGTTTGACGGCAACATTCAAATGCAGTTAATGCCAGAATTCATTCATTATTTTGTTCATCTTTTTATCCTCTACAATAAAAGTCAACTAAGAAACTAATAATGATTATTATGAAGCTACAAAATTTTGGATACGAAAGTCAACGATAATAAAGTGCAGATTCTAAGATTGGGTTGGCTAACTCAGGAATGTAGGCTAAATGTGTTAAAGTACACTATTTTAAAGAAATTTATACAGTATAAAGTTATAAAATGATTAAAGTTAAAATATATGAGTAATAAAATGATAAAAAGCAGTGTCAGAATGTAGCGAGTAGAAGGCTAAGTCGGAAACTAGGTTATTTGTACGTGGAATTACCCAAAGGCTTCATTTTTTAGGGATGTATTCTATATTCTGATGTCAGGCTGCTGATGGCTACTTATAATTATGAATTAAAAATACAGTGTTCCCCCGTATTTGCGGGGGATGTGTACCAGACACCCCCGTGAATAGTTAAAACCCGCGAATAGTTAAAACCACAACTAAAAATGCTTATAACTGCCTATCTTGAAAGTTCAGATACCAAATGTATACCTTTAATAACATCCTACTTCAAATATACCTAAAATTACTAACCTATTACTGCATTAGTCTTTGAGGTTGTATTAATAATATCATTTCAAAGTCATCTTAAATATTTTACCATTAAAAATATATACCTACAGCGAATAACAGAGAGAGAGAGAGAGAGAGAGAGAGAGAGAGAGAGAGAGAGAGAGGAGAGATGAGAGAGAGATGAGAGGAAGAGAGAGAGACCAATGAATGGCAACATCATATATCTGACCATCAAAAGTGAAATTATGAATTATTTCTGAGACAGAGAATAATAATGGAGAGAGAGAGAGAGAGAGAGAATAACTCCTAGACTCTGGTTCCTTCCTCCCCTCCACCAATTCGTTTATCAAACTGTCATTTACTCCCCCGCCCACCTTCCTCCAAGTGGATAAAAAGACTGGGAATCGCCATTTTTAATTAATCTTCTTAATATTTGAAAATTAGTTATAAGGTAAATCATTTATTTACACTACAAAACAAATAAACATACGTGAGAGAGAGAGAGAGAGAGAGAGAGAGAGAGAGAGAGAGAGAGAGAGAGAGAGAGAGGGAGAGAGAGAGCCCTGGAGTTTTGAAAGAAACTAAATCTTACTAATTCACTAGTATTTCTTTATTGAAGTGATTGCTCTTTACATTAATATTTAATATTTGAAAATGAGTAAATCATTTATCATACAAAAAGCATACATCTCTGTGAAATAGAGAGAGAGAGAGAGAGAAGGAGGAAGGGGGGAGGGGAGAGAGAGGATTTGAGACCGGGAGAGAGAGAGAGAGAGCGGAGAAGAGAGAGAGAGAATTATTAATTATGTTATATTATTTAATCTTATTAAACTTACTAATACAGTATTGATCAATACTGTATTAATATTTTAAAATTTGTAAATCATTTTTGTATCATAAAAATGTATTTAGGCATGAAAATAACATCAAATTACACTAATTAGTGATTATTTATCGTCGGAAAATCCAGCGAATAGGTGAATTCACCGCAAATAATGGGTAGATATGGTCCAGAGAAAAATCCGCGAATCCGGAGAACGCGAATACAGGTGGCCCACTGTTCAGTGAATATGCAACTTTTCCGTGAATCTTTTAAAAAGTTGTACATTGTTGTATCCAATAACATTGTATGTATTCTCATATTGTATCATAAAATACTAACAAAGCAGTCAAATGTTTTGGTTTGGAAATCAGCTGATGGCGAATATGAGTTTAGTTCGCCGTGTTTGTTTTATTTCACTGTATTTAACTCAATTCGGAGCGAATTGCCTTGCTTCTAGCTAGTATAAAATATCTAGATACTTTACTTTGAGACAAAGTAATTTGTCATTATACGACTTGTTTTTAAGTCGAAATATGAATTTAATATGTCTCATGAACTAAATTATTTTATTCGTTAACAGATTGCGTTGTGGGCATGTTTATTGTGTAAAAATATCACATGATTCCGTTCAGTATTTTCACTTGATTTCTTCATGGTATGAGCTTACCGTTAGTTATGTTACTTATCTTTTATCAGCATGAAAACAACAGTAAAATGTGTTCTTTCAAGACCTGAAGTTTTGATTAAAATTATTCTCTCTCAATTTTATCTACATTTGTGTTTGATGGCATAAGTTTACTGGAGTTATATCCTTGTTGCCGATGCATGATAATAGTCATTAGCAGCACGAAAAGTGAGCTGCGTGTGTGGAGAGGTGGGAACTGGGGAAAAACTGTTGTATGTTCAGCTGGACACCATTCTTTCTTGCTCAAGTCGCTTTCCAGTCGTTTTAGTTTTGGGTGGTCGTAAAGTCTATCAGTTGTAACTCACATAGGTCGTAAGTCGACAACTAGCTGTATGTAATATTATATCATCCTAATGGTATTATGTACTACAAATACAGTATGATTAAAATTTCTGAAAGTTACTTGGTCATACGCAAACAAACTCGAGGTCTTAATGATGGGATAATTTTCTAGCGCCTAGCTGGATCCGGTTAAATCACAGATGAAAAGCAAGGAATCTTGAGAACTGGCAATGTGTGCGTATATTGGGTGAAAAGTGGTCAAGGACCATGCACCCATGCCACCATGTTCAGTCTTATTCTTAACAGCCTGGGTGAGAGTCGCAATTTCCCTCTCTCGGTCTTTTACCCGGTTCATTGCCCGTCTTTGTTTGTGATTCTGTGTGTGCGCGCGCGCTCGCCCGGGAACTCGTGGTTTCCTGTGTTCTCGTTTCGTGGCTTCTTCAGCGACAGACCCACACACCACATGCAGTAGGTGTCGTGCAAATTTTGTACCATAACGAATCCCTGCCCGGAATGTTGTGCGTGGCCTAGAGAGCAGTGGAAGTTATTTTATAGTAAGAGGGAGCATTGTAGAGTTTTCATCTCCTCGTCCTGATGCTTTGTCTTCTGCCACAGTTTCACCCCATGCTAGTGTTGTTGGGCCTTTGTCGCCTTCCTTTTCTTCCATCGATTTGTTGTTGGAAGTATGGTGGGGCCCTCAGGCTGATTTATTGTGTATTGGCACCCCCTCTTCCTTGGGAGTTAATTTACTTCCCGCGAGGGAGGAGGCGTTTTCATTAGTTTCTTTTGTTTCAGATTCAGACGTCGAAAATGGTGACGCTTTGGGGGTCGCTCGGGCCAAGTGGTTCACCCTCTTTGGAGGGTTTGCTGATGCACTTCATGGATGCTCGCCTCCCCCCTCAGGCTATCCAGGGCACTCCCCCTTCCTCCTGGCCTTATCTTTGTTGGTAGCCGGGATCAGCCATATTGTATTGCTCCGCCAGTGATGCTTGCCGCTTCCTCGGGTCGGGGAGAAGCCATGACGTCAGCGCCGCTGGTGACGTCACGGGGTCAGCCATTTTGTATTTCTCCGCCATTGGTGGCTGCTGCTTCCTGGAGTCGAGGGGAAGCCGTGACGTCAGTGCTGCTGGTGACGTCACTTCCATTGATGACGTCGCTCCCAGTTCCCTCTGCTGCGCTCCCTCGCTCCTCTGTGTCGTCATTGTTTGCTCCCGTGATGTCATTGCTGCCATCCAGTACGCTCCATCTTCCTTCCATGTCGTGTGCGCCCTCTTGCTGATCTGTCTGAGGCTTTATGTCAGACGGTAATTAAGAGATTGGACTTTGTTTTGAAAGATAGGTTTGCTGCCATGTTGGCTGGGAAGACTGGGGCAAGCGTGTTGTTACCCCTTTTTCCTCCCAAGAGGATGTGTAAGGAGTCAGTGCTGTCATCCATTCCTTCTCCATCTCCGCCGTGTCGGCGTATCAAGCGTTGGAAGGTTAAGGACTTTGCCTTTTCTTCGTCTACGCGTGAGGAGCGGCACGCCCGTGTTCCTGAGAGTGTTAATGTTTCATCCCCTGTGCAATCTGCAGTGGCTGCTTCGTCCTCTGCTTCGAGTCGCTAGTGTGTTGGAACTTCGCACGTTCATGCGCATGTTGCTGATTCTTCCGCTTCTTCAGCACCAGGGCCTATTCGTCGCCGTAAGGATCTCAAGGCCGTGGCAGACAAGCTCTTCCAGGTTTGGGGGAAACCCATGCTCGACCTCTTTGCAACCCAGTTCAACAGGAAACTGGAGATATTCTGTTTGGCAGTTTCGGATCCTCTGGCATTAGCAGAGGACGTGTTCCAACATCCCTGGGACAACCTGGAGGTGTATGCCTTCCCTCCGTTTTGCTCGATTTGTCAAGTCCTGAACAGGTTGATGAGTTTGCAAAGTCTCAGGATGACTTTAGTATCCCCTCTGTGGCCGCAGGTGGAATGGTTTCCGGATCTGCTGTCATTGTTCGAGATGCCGAGGGAGATTCCCCCTGGCTGCATCTTCTTTGTCAGCCACACGTGGAAAGATTTCACCAGTCGGTAGAATCCCTGTCTCTTCAAGGTTGGAGGCTATCAAGTATATCTTCCGAGCAAGAGGCTTTTCTTAGAGGACACCAGGGCATATGTCCAGCAGTCTCATAAAGTCTAACTCTGCCATTTAGCAAGGCAAATGGGTGAGTTACTGTGATTGGTGTCGTAAACAGGGTTTTTCTCCACTCGGAGCCTCGATTCAGCACATAGCAGACTTTTTGACCTTCCTCAGGGGTGAGAAAGGTTTGCCTGTTTTCTCCATTAGAGGCTACAGGACGGCCCTGAGTTAAGTGCTATGCCTTAGAGGTATCAACATCTCTTTATCTTGGGAAATTTCCTTGCTAGTTATGGGGTTTGAATAGTCATGTTCTCCTAGAGAGCTCAAGCCCCCACCCAACGTGGGATGTTTCCTTGGTCTTGAGAAGTTTCACTAAAGCTCCTTGTGAGCCTTTGCGTCATTCATCAGACAGGAACTTGACACTCAAAAGGGTTTTCCTCCTGGCCTTGGCATCTTTGAAGAGATTGGGGGAGCTACACAGCCTGAGCTATGATGTGAAGCACACCAGGGGTTGGGGGTCAGTGTCCTACGAATTTGTCCTGGAATTAGTGTCTAAGGCCCAGAATCCCTTGGTGCAGTATGATAGGTTCACGTCCTTTTCCATTCCATCACTGGATGACTTTGTGGGTGGTGATTCTCAAGAGCTTTTGCTATGTCCTGTCAGGGATCTGCGTTGCTATCTTAAAAGGACACGACATCTTGGGCCAGGTTGTCGTAGGCTTTTTGTTAGCACGGGGCATACGAAGAAAGAGGTGTCCAAGAATACAATCTCTTATTGGATATGTGAAGCTATCAGACAGGCGTATTTGATTCTTGATGATTCCGCCGCCACGTCTGTGCAGGCTAGAGCACATGACGTCAGGGGTATTGGTCCCTCTCTGGCGTTCAAGAAGAATTTGGCTGTTCATAGAGTTCTGAGCGCTGGTACTTGGTTACGCCAGTCCACATTCACCTTTTTCTATCTTAAAGGTGTTGCCCACAGATCTATGGACACGTTTTCCCTAGGTCCTGTGGTGGCTGCCCAACAGATTGTGTAACTCATCGTTGCCCTTAACAGGGCACGTTTGTATCTTACCTAAGATGATTGGATGAGAGAATGAGTGAGTTGGCTGGTCTCTTTCTTTCTCTTGTACCTTTTCTTCTTCCTATCTTTCTTTCTCTTGTACCATTCCTTCTTCCTATCTTTCTCTTGTACCTTTCCTTCTTCCTATGGGCGGGTTGAGGAATAGACACGTCATTCGCTGGACTGGTCTGATACAGGTGAGTAAGGTAGTCATACTGATAGTTTGGTAGCTTGGTGTGCAGATATTCAACCCTCTATTCGGTAGCATATACTTCGCTCCTTAGCAAGGGAGGGGGTTTGTTATTGAACATTCAAAGTTTCTCTTTAGTTCCCTATGCAATGATTTGTCCCATATATCGTTGTAGGTAACCCAGTGGCTGAGTTGTTTGATATCACTGTATCTAGTTTCAGTCCCTCTCCGGTAGATATTTCTTCTGGAGCTGGACTGGTGGGTAGGCCGTCAGCTAATTTAGATGTCTGTACCTTACAAAAACGCACCACACTAAAGGTTTGTTAGCATATAAACAAATGACATATTTTCTAAGACAATGTATTTTTCATAGCTACAAACCTGAGGTTTTAATGTTGTACTGCCCACCTCTAGCTGCCCCTCTTGTCTTCTTAAAGACATCCTGGGTTGGGAAAGACTGAACGCTGTGTTGTGGGTGTGTGGTACTTGACCAGTTTTCACCCGATATATGCATGTGTTGCCAGATCTCACAAGAGTCCTTGTTTTTCATCTGCGATTTAACCGGCTTCAGCTAGGGGCTAGAAAATTATCCTAACGTTAAGACCTCAGGTTTGTAGCTATGAAAATATACATTGTCTTAGAAAATTTGTCATTTTTTGCAGCTAGCGTTGCATAGAGTTGATATTCCTCAAATAGGCTTTTTATTATGAAGATATGCCAATAATATATAAGGTAAAAATGGTTTTACAGGCAGTCCCCGGTTATCGGCGGGGGTTCCACTCCTGAGGGGCTGCCGATAAGTGAAAACCGCCATTAACCAAAACTCAGCGATTTATGGCGCCATAATGGGGCTTATGCTGCCGATAACTGGTTATTGGCACCATAACTACCATTATGGTGCATCTGTTAGGTATTTTATGGCGCCGTAAGGTGCCTTATGGCACCTTATGGCACTGATATCTGGAACTCTGCCTGTTATGGCACAATAAATCTCCGATTTTATGGCGGTAGATGAACGCTATAACACTGGATTACTGATAACAGAGTCCGCCGATGACTGGGGATTGCCCGTATTACCTTTATTATCAGTTTATTTCATAACGTGAATCTTTTCATGTATGTCAGTGGTTATCACACTTAGGCAGAAGCAGCTAGGCTACTGATAAACGTTACTTAGAACAAGGTTTGATTTTTAGAATGGAAGATGGCCTCCAGTTTTTAGGGTTTAATTTTAGGATTTAAAGGTCATCTTATATGTGAAACTATACAATAGTTTAGTGGTGTTTTGTCAAGAGCTAGGTGTGGGTATATTGTTCTGTAATTGTAATTTCAATTTGGGGAGGTTAATGTTTTTTTCTTGTGTGCATTTTGCTTATCTTCATTACAGTGTTGTTTTGACAGGAACCTGTCACTTCTATATCTAGTATTAGTTTAATGGCTTTAATAGCAGATTTGTGTGCTGTATGATTAGGAGTTGACATTGTTGAAAAAAAAAAGGTCTCATAACAGAAATTTGTAATTTTCAGTGGCCCCAGAAGTGCTTTAGAAACATTTAAATAATAATAAAAAAATAATAGTAATTGAAAAACTCCTTTGTTCAGCAAATTGGAAGTACTCATTCTATAGATTGAATGAAAGCAGTATTAATGTTGAATTATACTGGGACCCTGCATATGGAGGCATTAAGGAAATGAAGATTCTGTCAGAACATCCAAAGCACAGTGTAGTCAGTAAGATTAGGTCATATTTCTGTTCCTGTTGTGATTTTTTGATATCTTGAAAATCTGGCAGCCATTATGGAATAATGAACCCGACAGTAACAAATTGAACATATAATAACCAGCTGTTTGATTGTGATTTTCATTTCAAAAATAGAATCACATTGGAGTAATGTTATCCCACCTTCAAGTTGGTCACACTTGTCTTACTTGAGGATATTTGATAGAAACCCAATCCCTGAATGCAGAGTGCCAAACTACATTTGAAAGGATTCATTGGAAACTTATCTTTTCCCATAGTCCTTGGTATGGCAGCTCTTCCTCAGCTTCAACCTTGTCCTCAAAGCCTGACCCTCAGTGTAAGTCTCCTTATAGGCCTCATTGATATTCTGGCCAGGAGCTGCCTCCTTTTACTGCTTATCAGTCATCTCAAATCTTTTCATCTTGGACAGAGATTCTCTGGATGCCTTTTTGTTATGGAGGTGGTAGCAGTTTCCAACTGATGTCTATGTGTGTAGGGGAGTGGGGTGCATTGCTGTTGAGGTTCTTTCCTTCTCTGGTGTCTTCCCTTCCAGTGAGCGCTTGCCTTCTAGAATTTTAGACTGGGTTAGAGCATGAAGGAAATGTGGTCTATACTAATTAATTGGTTACCTTGGAGAATGTGTGGAAAATGTGTTTTGTGTTATGACAACAACATTCTATGTATCATCTAGATATTAGATCTCCAAATGTTCTTATTCAGGTAGATATATAAAGTATCATCATACACTGTTTACAAGGCGGGTCTTCTGGCTTTAGATGTAAATTTTTATTGCCCCAGTAATTCGTTGATCATGGAAATAAGGTGGCACAATATGTGGATGAAATTGCAAAATTGAGCTGCTGCTTCCTAAAAATAAAGTCTGGAAAAGCTGTCATCTGTGACTTTTGAGGCACCTGTAATGTAGCACACATTCATGTACTTGTTCTCCAGATGTAAAATACACAAATAAAATGTAATGCAATCAATACAAGATAGGAAGCAAACAAGATTTTAATATAGTTATACAGCAGAACAGTAAAGCAGGAGAAGAATACAGAAACATAGTAAGACTTAACTGTACATTGGAAATTGAAATTCTTTTCCTTATAAAAAACAGCTTACTGATTTTGGAGCTTGGAGTATATTTTATTTTTATTCTAAATTGCATGAATAATGTTGGTACTGTTATACAAATGGATAAAATAAGTATATTTTTAGCTTTGAGAATTTTATACTGATCCATTGAGTAAGTTAGTTTCTTGTCCTTAATTTATTTGTTGGAATATTGAAGGTTGGTGTAATGAATATGATCTCTGTTTATTAATATTCTAAAGGCCTCAAATGTTGCAGAAAGTTACTGATAGACAAAAATTTGGAGAATCCTAGTAATAAGCTGTTAAATGTTTAATTTGGTTGTAAATACTTAGTAAGTGTTCTTTAATGTGATGAATTTTACTTTGCAGGTTGAAACTTATGCTAAAACAGACTCAGGTTTAGAGCAGTTGCATGTGTGTGCATGCCAAATCAAAGTATTTAAGGTATGTTTATTATTGTTACTGGTATTGTTTGTGATGCTCATGATGATAATATGAAAGAAGTTACATTGTTTAGTTATGTATCTTTATGGTTTTGCTGTTATATTGCCTTCTGTACTGATGTTTATAATTTTTCAGCTGAAAGGTGCTGACCGAAAACATAAACAAGACAGAGAAAAGATTCTAAAGCGTCCTGTTTCTGAACAGGAAAAATATCAGCCTTCTTGTGAATGTACTATACTGACAGAGGTAGGCACTTTCTTTGTGGTAGACCAGTTTTCCAGAACTCACAAATACAGGCAGTCCCCGGGTTACGACGGGTTCGGCTTACGACGTTCCGAGGTTAAGGCGCTTTTCAATTATATTCATCAGAAATTATTTCCAGGGTTATGACACATGTTCCAGGGTTACGACGCCTACAACACTCATCTACACAAGAAATATGACACCAAAAATGCAAAATAATCAATATTTGAAGTTTTTTTTGATGAAAAATGCAATAAGAATGCAGTTTACGACGATTTTCGGGTTACAACGCGTCTCAAGAATGGGACCCCCGTCATAACCCGGGGACTGCCTGTACAGTTAATCATTGAAATCTACTTCAGTGCTATATTAGATGATGTTCAGTGCAGTGGCCTTTTAAAGCCATTCCATTTATATAATATATAAAAATAATTCTCGTATGGTTTATTTTACTTGTAAGTTTAGACTAATTTTTTTGTTGCTTTTATTTTTATTGAATGTATAATGAATAAATTATGTTGTTCAGCTTTAATTTTATTTTTGTAATTGCAGCTATAGTAATTTGTTTTGTTTGTTTAGCTTTCTTCAGAAGCTGTTTACGTACCTGCAACAGATACTTCGTCCATATCACCACCAGTGTCATCAGCTGCCAGCTATGGATTTAGAACAAATACGCCGCCCATAGAACTGTAATTGGATTTCTTCATGGTTTTTTACATTTGTGTTTTTCATGAAGCATGCATAGATCAGTTAAAGCTCTAATTGCTAATTTGGTCTAGATGTTCTTATATCAGCATTGAAGGGATTTGTTGAGAGTACAGATTTCATTGAGCACAACCCCACCCATATATTCGTAGATAAGCATAGTTGTCAAGTGGGATGGTACAGATCATTATTACAAGGTACAGCCTTTATAAATCCAAACTGAGTTTGCACAGTCTCTAAAAATGCTAATAAATGCTTATTTCTGGAGTTAGAACACTAAATATGACCCTAATCATGCTCTCCAAGTGTTAAGCTAACTTTTAAATTAAATTAAACTTACTGTATTGTTCATAGGCTTAACAATCTTTCTGTCTTAACAATAGGATAATCTTCTAGCGCCAGCTGGAAACTGGTTAAAAACAATCAAAGATGGTAAAGCAAGGAATCTATGTCATCTGGCAACCCATACATATACGAGTTGGAAGCTGGTCACTAACCAAGCTTGGGACCTTGTGATGCATCAGTCTTTCTTTGACTGCCTTGGAGAGTAGTTACGTTGCGCTCTCCTTCCTAAGCCGTTTGCTTTGTTTGCCTGTTATTTCTTTACATTTTAGAGTTTGTGTGTGTGTCCTGTAATCATGGATTCCTATAAGAGTTCCAAGCCCCATCAACGTATGTGTCTGGGAGAGTAGGGATTTCCATGTTCCAGGTTTTTTGCTTCTTCTGTTACAGATTTCCATTTGACTTGCAGTAGGTGCCGTGTGAATTTTTGTTCTGTCTCTAATCCATGTCGTTGTGGCCTATATCTCGGTGGAGGGCTTTCTGTAAGAAGAGGGATCAACATAAGGTGTCGATTTGTCCGTCTTGGGAAGGTTTTTCACCTCCAAGCGGACATTTCGGCGTCTCCTTCTTCCAGCAGTCGTCCTCTGCATCTTTTGTTCCCATGTCCTCGTCCTTTTCTTCCATTGATTCATCTTTGGAAGCATTGGGTGGTGCATGAGATAGTTTTGTTTAATGAGGCCCCTTATCTTTTGGGAGACCATCACCCTCCCTCAAGAAAGGAGGCTCCCCCTCCAACTTCCTTTGTTTCAGATTTGGAGTCCAACAAAATCGTGGCGGTTTGGGCGTCCCTAGGCCTACAGGGTTCACCCTCTTTGGATGGTTTGCTGGCGCATTTCTTGTCTGCTTGCCAGCCTCCCTCAGTCTCACCGGCAGTCCCCCCTCCTCCTGGTGTACACTACTTTGGTACACGTGTTTGATGCCTTCAAGCAGTTTGGAGTTGTCATCAACGTTGCCTACTGGGTCGCCACTTATCTCCCTGCCAGTGAGGCCACTGGCTTGTGCTGCCATGCCCAATGTTGTGACATCACTCCCAGCTTTCACCCAGTCTATGATGTCAAATGCAGTGTTGGTTCTCCCTCTGTCTCATGTCTTGACATCATCACCATCTCTGTCTCTGTTGTCTGCTCAGCCTCCCTCGAAGTCTATAATATATTGTTAAGACCGAAGGTTTGTTCCATGTATGAACAAATGGCAAATTTTGATTCAATTTACATTTTTCATAGTTTACAAACCTGAGTTCTTAACATTATAGTATTGCCCTCCTCTAGCCACCCCTCTTTTGTACTGGGTTGGAAGAAAGACTGATGCATCACGTGGTCCCAGGCTTGGTTGTTGACCAGCTTCCACCTCGTATACGTATGGGTTGCCAGATGCCACAGATTCCTCACTTTACAGTCGTTGATTGTTTTTAACCGGTTTCCAGCTGGTGCTAGAGGATTATCCTAGTGTTAAGACATCAGGTTTGTGAGCTATGATAAGTGCAAATATAATAAAAAAAATTTGCTATGTTTAAAAGTTAGCATAATACATTATCCCTAAAAAAAGAAATAAATGATTTGTAAAAATGTAGGAGTTTGTGGAGATCACATGTACTATTTCTCTCTTCTCTCCCCCCCCAGATTCCCAATTGATCTATTTTTAGAAGTCTTCTAACAACTTCTTTATTCTGTCTTTGTTCATATGCGAACAAACCTGAGGTCTTAACAATAGGATAATTTTTAGCGCCTAGCTGGATCTGGTTATATCACAGATGAAAGCAAGGAATCTTGTGAGATCTGGCAACGTGTGCGTATATCAGGTGAAAAGTGGTCAAGGACCACACACCCACACCACAGCGTTCAGTCTTTTTCTCAACGGCCTGGGCAAGTTGTGGTTGACCTCTCTTGGCCCTTACCCAGTTCATTGCCTGTTTTCGCTTGTGTTTCTCTGTGTGTGTGCTTTTATTATGGCTTCCTCTGCTCCTTCTCGTCCTCGACAACGTGTGTGCTCGGGTACTCCAGGTTTCCCATGTTCTCGTTTTTGGCTTCTTCAGCGACAGGTCCTCACATCACTTGTAGTAGGTGTCATTCTAACGTATTTACAATAACAAATTCCTGCACGGAATGCCGTGCGTGGACTAGATAGCAGTGGAAGTTATTTTATAGTAAGAGGGAGCAGTGTAGTGTTTTTACTCTTCCTTCGTGGAAGGGATTTTCATCTCGTCTTCCTGATTCTTTGTCTCCTGCTGCTGTCGCACCCCATGCTAGTGTTGTGCCTTTGTCTCCTTCCTTTTCTTCTATCGATTTATCGTTGGAAGTATCCGGAGGCCCTCACGCTGATTTATTATGTAATGTTGCCTCCTCTTCCTCAGGAGTTATTTAATTCCCGAGAAGGAGGCGGCAAGCAAGCGTATTTTATTGCCCCGCCTCCTGTGAAGAGATTGTATAAGGAGCCAGTGCTGTCTTCCTCTCCTTCTCCCCCATCTCCGTCGCGTCGGCGTATCAAGCATTAGAAGGCTAAGGACTTTGCCCTTTCTTCGTCTGTGAGTGAGGAGCGGCACGCCCATGTTCCTGCGAGTGTTGGTGTTACTGAGTGTTAATGTTTCTTCCCCTGTGCTATCTGCAGTGGCTGCTTCGTTGTCTGCATCAAGTGTGTTGCAGCCTCCCATGTTCGTGCACAAGTTGCAAATTCTTTTGCTTCTCCAACTCCAGGGCCTATTCATCGCCATAAGGATCTCAAGGCACCTGTCAAGAGGTTAAAAGTTGTGAGCACGGAGACAGTCGGCAGGAGTGTTTGCTTCCCGGGGTTCGACTCAGGGATTCTCGTTCTATTTCGAGTGTTCGAGACACTTCACCTTCGCACGTACGTGCGTCCGCCCCGCATGTGTATGTACGCATCTATGTACACAATTCATTTATTGGGAGTGTTGTGGTTGGTTCGTTGCAAGAGTTGGCGCTTGGATCCATCCCAGACAGGTTGGTTGGCGTTTCGGGCTGTTTGGCTGCTGGCTCTTCTGTTGGTTTACACAAAGAAGGCGCTTTAGATAAGCCTGCTTAATTTTTTCATTGTTGGTCTCCGAAGCCTTGCTGGGAGCTACGCAAGATCCCAAGTCATCGTATCAACTTCCCTTATTGGGGCATGTCCAGTCGGTCTTACATAAGGTAAACGCCTCTGTTTCAGGTCAGGACGGATCGCTTTGCTCAAGGGGCTCTGCCAAGTTGCTTCCCCCGTCTCTCTATGTGGCATAGGAAGTACTATGCTACAAACTCTACCTACTTTGTGTGAAGCCGGGGTTGACTTTGCAGCAGGTGAGGTCAGTGGCTCCGTCTTTGTTTCCGCAGGATGCCTCGGCTTTGGAGTCTACAGCAGCCTCCATGTTGCTGATGGTTTCTTGGTTGGACATCTGGTCGGCGGTCATTGCCAAGATAGCATCTGACAAGATTCCCAGAGGGGTTGGTGAGTGCTTCTTCTCTTGCCAGTTTGTTGCAGTCTGGAGGCAAGGTGTTCTCGTATCTTGCACACCTTGGTGTTAATTTATGGGCTAACCTTCTGATTAGAAGAGACGCTGCTTTATCCAGGATGGAAAGATCAGTTGACCCTGAGTCCTTGCTGGCATTTAGGAATGGGGTTCTTTTGGAATTCAATTTCTGTTCCCTCGGATTGAGCTGGAGGACGTGATAGACCGGCACCGGGGTGACACGAAGGACAGATTAGTGCACCAGGCAGTGTCTTAAGTCCGAGTCTCCTCCTCGGAGACATCTGGCTCCTCCTCCTCCCCCTGCCCAGCAGCAGTCACAAAGGTCATCACATGGTAGGCCGTCTAGGAGTTCGGTTTTGGCAGGGCCTCCCTGTTTGTCCCAGCCTAGGTCAGAGGACCAACTTCCCTTTTGCTCCCGCTCTTTTTAAGTTGAGAAGGGGCCCCAGGGGCAGAGGTAAAGGGGGTCATTGGTAGATTAGGCGCCTCTCCCTTTCCTGTGCCACGGGTGGAGGGTTTCCTGGCCAACCAGTGGGTCAAGTGGCGAGTTATGGGGCGGATTAGTGGGTAGTAGATGTCCTTTGGGTGGGGTATCTACTGCCATTTGGCTTCTCTCCCCTGCTCTCGAACAAGCCTCTGCTCAGGAAGGTGTATCTGCAGATTCTCTGAAGTTCTTGGCTCTCCGGGAGGAAGTGCAGAAGGTGCTGGACAAGGATGCGATCGAGGAAGTGGGCATGTTATTTGCTGGACTGGTCTGATACAGGTAAGTAAGGTAGTCATACTGATAGTTTGGTTGCTTGGTATGCAAATAACCAACCCTCTATTTGGTAGCATATGCTCCTCTCCTTGGCAAGGGGGAGTAGGGAGTAGTAACAAACCCTGGTGTGTTGGTTTGTTATTGGACAGTCAGAGTTTCTCTTTAGTTCCCTATACAATGATTCTCCCATATATCATTGTATGTCGCTCAGTAACTTAGTGATTGGATGTCAATGTATCTAGCTTCTCACGGGCATCAGTCCCTCCTGTAGATATTTCTTCTGGAGCTGGACTGGTGGGTAGGCCCCCAGCCAGTTTAGGATGTCTGTACCTCCTTCCAAGTATAAGTCTCTCCTATTGTCAAGACTGAAGGTCTGTTTGCGTTTGAACAAGTGAAAAGTTTTCTAAGACATTCGTATTTTTCATAACTACAAACCTGAGGTCTTAACGTTGTACTGCCCACCTCTAGCTGCCCCTCTGTCTTGCTAAAAGACATCCTGGGTTGGGAAAGAGTTAATGCTGTGGTGTGGGTGCGTGGTCCTTGACCACTTTTCACCCGATCTACGCACGCGTTGCCAGATCTCATAAGATTCCTTGCCTTCATCTGCGATTTAACCAGATCCAGCTAGGCACTAGAAATTATCCTCTTGTTAAGACCTCAGGTTTGTAGCTATTAAAAATACATATTGTCTTAGAAAATTTGTCATTTTTCTTTGTTCTGAAATTCCTTTATATGAACAAATAGTGCTTGTTATTTGTACTAGTACAACTCTTAGTTATGTATCTATGTTCTAGAATGGCCCATTACAATTCTAGATGGTGAAGGTATAATTAGATCAGTTTAAAACTATCTACTGCTCGCTCACACACACACACACACACACACACACACACACACACACACACACACACACACACACACACACACACACACAGCGAGTTAAACAAAAGATGAGGGAAGGAAAGGTATTTTTCCTTCAAGTTTTTTATTACAGCTATATTATTATTATTATTATTTGAAAACATAAATAAGCATAGAACATACATGTACCATAAAAATTCTCTCATCTCATTAAAAGAGAGAGAATTAGAGAATTATTTTTATTAATGTTATTTAATTTATACTTAAAAGTATGAAAACCTATTAATTACATAAGAAATTAAACACTTTTGTAGGGTTTCTCAAGGATCTGCAAATGTTCGCGTGTCCTGTATGATAATTAGTTAGGTTCCAATGAAAAGTTCACGCTAATGTGAATTTGCGGAATTTGAACTGTGTAAGATTGAAGTATTACTGTATATGCTTTAGAAAATTGATGTTATGAGACTTGGTAGTAATAACATAGCAAATATAACATTAGTAAGTAAAGGGTTGGGTTCTGAAATTTTTAATTTTTCTTCTCAGGAGAGGTGACTCTTCAGGGATTGATGGAGTAAAACCCTTAGAAAATGGTGTTTTATGTGATCAAGAATCAGATCAAGAAAATCCGGTAAGCAAGATTTTTGAAATTCCAAGTGGCCTGTCTTTCAAGGGGAAAATGAAGACGCACAAAGTAAATATTAACTTCCAGTGGCAAAAGTAAAACCTAGATGTAGTTAGATGTAATCTTTCAGTGATAAAATTTTGATTAGGTGTAGAGGTATCCAGACATTAAAGGACCAACTAGAAGCAGTGTACTACTGAAAGTACCGTATATTTTCGGCATATAAGTCGACCCTTTAGCACCCAAAAATCATGCCAAAATTAGGGGGTCGACTTATCTAACAGTAACAAAAAGTGAATCTTTATTATTTTGGCATATCTGGTACAGGAATCCAGGCTTTACAGTAGGCTATTAACAACGACAGCCTTGTTGAGGTAACTATGTATGTAAATACCAGTATATAAACAATTTCACACTGTAATACGACAATAATAATAACATTCAGAAACATCCCATTACCTTAAATAAATGAAAAAAATCTAAGTAACTTGAAGAAACCCTAATCGCACAGCAAGCGTAAACATTGCGTAGCCATTTGTAGTACAGTAATTGACAAGGATGCGTTCACTCTGACAGTTTTGTATTTACCGGGTTATTGTTCAAAACACTTATGGTATGAAATCTTTATTTATCACTTTATGAAATAATTTGTATGTAATAGTAAATATGTATTTTAAAATCCTTCTAAAATTACTTGAGTCATCGTCACTTGAATTAACAATTCATCAAACCAAATTATCATATTCACGGTTTTCAGCATAAGTGATCCTAGTTTAATCTGGTGAATCAACTGCAGGTTCGTTTTCCCTCAAATGAGCCTGTTTATGACATAGAAGAACCAATGGTCAAGAATTTTCCAACATAATAAAATACCGGGACGTCGTTTTAACAACCCAATCAAAAGTATGAACTTGAGTGGCAGTTGTACATACATATATACGTAGGCTGTTTATGCAGCGTTAGTTAGCGCTTTGTTTGTTTACATTACACTCGAGTAAACGTATCTTTCGTTTCGTCATTTCTAATCATATTTGCCGGTATTCATCTTTTATATATTATATATATTATACAGATTTGTTAATATACAGAGTATATTTCCTGTATTCTTATGGTAAGTAGAGCAACATATGTACCGTAATTACATTCAGGTTATTTTATATACGTTTTACCCTGCTGCTTATTTTTGAGCGTACGGTTGGCCTCACATTTTATAGGTCAACTAATATACCCGATATTAGTTAAAATCATACAAATTTACCTCAGAATTGGGGGGTCGACTTATCTTCCGGTCGACTTGTTGTACGCCGAAATATACGGTAGGTGAGTAAATATTGACAGTGATCATATGATAAATATAGTGACCATTTCTGGTGCATGTAGTGTTTTAAAAGAGTATACAGGACCTAGGTCTAACTGACATAACTATTAATGTATATGCAGTTTTGTCAGTTGGGGGGTAAATTCATGGATTATTTTGAATGTCAGTTTATGAAAATTGGAACAGCAATATAGCAGCTAAAGGGTAAGTATTGACTAGTTACGTACACTGAACAGTTAAGCTTTTATGTTATTTGCTGTAAAAGTTTCAAAGTTAAAAGTCTGATTCTATATCACAGAATTAGAATTTTTCTTTATAGAATTTTAAAACTATGCATACACAATATAGAAGTGTGTGCGTGCACACTCACATTACTTGCTCAAATTTAGCAACATTGATTTTGTAAGAATTAGGTTGTTTTGTTGAATGTACTAAAGCTATGTGGAAGCAGTTGAGAAATAGAGGGAGTACCCAGTTCATACAATAATCAGAGTACCCAGTTCAGAAGATGAACCCTATTCATATCGAATAAGCCATTGACTTGAAATTTAAGCCTCCAAAAATATGGTGTTTATTAGGAAGAAGTTTTGTTGAATGTACTAAAGCTATGCGGAAGCAATTGAGAAATAGAGGGAGTACCCAGTTCATGCAATTTTCAGAGTACCCAATTCATTATTATTATTATTATTATTATTATTATTTTTATTTTTATTTTTATTTTTATTATTATTATTATTTTTATTATTTTTATTATTATTTAGAAGATAAACCCTATTCATATGGAATAAGCCCTTGGATGCCATGACTTGAAATTTAGCCCCCAAAGAATATGGTGTTCATTAGGAAGAAGTAAGAGGTAAAAGGAAAGGGAAATAGACATTATGCCTTCAAGTTGCTTGTCATAGTTACAGTTCATGAGTTCATGTCAAGCTATTACGGCATTATTGATGACATTCATTATTATGTCTCCAATACTTCTCAGTGCACAGTTAAAATGTATACACTTAGTATGTACATACAGTTCACTTGCTTAATATAAAAGTGTGTTCATTTCCTAATAAGTAAGAGGCTCAGAATTTTCAAGTAATTTGTATTCTGCATAGTGAGTTTAAAGTATGTGAACCAGTTTTTGAAAGTGAAACAAGAACAACTTTAATCATATCATGTAAGCTTTTTTTGAAATGTTTACATCGTAGTTTTATTCATTGCATACTGAATAAATAAATTCAACAATGCATGCATGCTAAATAAAACTACAACTGTGTGCATGCATTTGTATGTTAATCTTGCTTAAGCCTTTACCTACAATAATGTGCTATGCATTTCTCTCTCTCTCTCTCTCTCTCTCTCTCTCTCTCTCTCTCTCTCTCTCTCTCTCTCTGTGTGTGTACAATATGTGCATTTGTTTGCTTGCTCCTTTTCTCTCGACCTGGGCATTTTTTTTATTATGGTTAACATTTTCAGTAGGTTCTTGTTTTGTTATCTGTATTATCATTGTTGACTCCCACACATTTCATGGTTTTTTACGGAACTGTCAAGTTTTTGCATGTCGGTGTTCTTGATTGACTTTGTGTTTTTTACCTTTTTAAACTTTTGAGCATATTACAAACACATTAATTGCCAGTAAAATTTGACAAAAATGAGGTCTTACCATAATTAACTTCACGGTGATATTCTAATCAAAAGTATCGTTATGCAGGCTGATGCTTGTTGCTCATTGATCCCAAGTGATTTTTATCTATAGGAAAACACATGAGAAATTAAATATGTTCAGGCACCGCAGGGTAAAAATTAATTTTATTGATATATAATGTTTGGGAGAAAAGATTTTATTGCCAAAATGTGGTGAGACTTAATGTATTGGCTAACTTTACCTACTTTGGTTATTTATTGTATAATCTTTTCTAAACTTACATCACTAAAGTACAGCAATTTAGCATAAAAATGATACGTTAAGAATTGGGTATGAGAAATAGCTCCATAAGAACTACTTTGGTATGAGAATAGCTCTATAAGGACTACTCAAAGTGAATTATCAGAAGACAAGAGAATTGGAAATGAGGGATAGGTAATGCCCCGTCACCATTCCTACCCTCCTCTTTTCATACGAACCCCAGCATCCATGTTGTTGTGGTAAGTTCTCTTAAATATTAGGGTTAGTTTTGGTTTTTTCTCATTAATTTGTACCTATGTTGGTGTAATGAGGTTAAGGATAAGACATAATATTATTATGTGTCATACCAAAATAAGTAAAATGTGTGGCACACTGAAGAGAGTAGATAACTGTGTAAATGCATTTATTCAAGATCATATCTCCTTAATCCAGCAAAACAAAATTTCAAAGTAATTTTTATTACAATAATTTTGTAGCACAGTTTTAGAATTTGGGATGTAATAGCCTGTTTTGTTTTGTTTTTTCCCTCCAAATTATACTCCAATTAAATCTGCTGGGTTGGCCCTATAAGGACCTAAGCTCTGCCCTCAGTAGTCCAGTCAAACTGATGAGTAGTAATTGATAATGACTTTTAGGAATCTCATACTTTTTCATATTTATAGTATACAGTAGTTCCTTTAAGTAGATACTTCAAAATTTGTTTATGCACTTTTTGTGTAATTTACTAGTATTTATTATAAAACTGTTTTAAACAGATATTCTGTAATTTTCTTTTTAATTTAAAATAATCATTGCCTTCATTTGAGATGAGGACCTGCACAACAGGAATTTTGGTAGAAAGTGCTGAAGATCAGAATTTTAAGACACAAATTCATAAGATGTTTTAACCTCGTAAAGGGAGAATCTGACATAAAAACATGAAAGGTGCCGACAGACAATGATACCTATAATATATGTATGTATATATAGCTAATTCGTTGCAAGTTGTTGAAGTCCTGCTAGAGTTAAACCAGTCTACAGAAAATGCATCATTTCACTTTTTGTATGGTTATCAGTGGAAATATTTGATTCAAACCAGAAAACTTTACTATAGTTAAATAAGAAATGTTTGGTATTTGTGTTTGTTTTGGAATAAAAGAGAGATCTGCATGCATTTTGGTGTGCATTGTTGATTAGGTGCTGGGTGGTTATGGCCAAGTTTGTTAGAGTTCAGCATTCTGTTTCTGATCTGGTTAAGCCACTTAATAATTAATGATAATAATAATTAGAAAGGTAAGCTAGCTGCTTTTAATTATTACTTAGTTGTGGAAGCAGGTTGTTAAAGACTGGAAGAACATGATTTAGTTATGATGAATAATTCATCATGTAACATATTTTGTCTATGAAACAACTGGTTTGCAGATGTAAATTATGCCAGTTACTGATTTCTGTATCAGCTTTTTTGAGAGTTAAATATGACACAAATTGGTAGCTTTATTTTAATTATGTTCAATACTGTCCTCATGCTCAAAGGGGTTTGTCAGCTTTTCTCTTTTTGGGTTTAGGAGTGAAATAAGATCTGTATACTCATGTCAGTTTTGTGCAGTTTCTGCCTAAATTCCTGTCTATTAATATTAAGTTAGTGCTGTTTTATACCAGTTTCATGATTGGGCAGCCTTTCCATTGTGTTGTCACTATCCTCATTACACCCCCCCCCCCCCATCCACACAGCTACTCCTGACTAAACTTTCTCTAGTGTTTCTATATGGATACCATAAACTTGGTTTGGTTAAAACTGATTTTTAGGGTTCCTATTCTTCCACACATCTTAAATACATTTATATGATTGATGAGTCCATAATTTATATGCACTCAGGGACCTCATTTTCTTCATTTCTCTATTCCTGCTACTATCTGTCATATTTTTTATTTAATATCATGACATGTTCAAGAAGTGTGCTGCTCCTTGGCCTATGTGATTCCCATCTCATTACTTATGTTGGTGCTCAGTTAAATGCCATCCAAGTTCAAGCAAACTTATTTTTTTCATATTTAGTACTTGCATAATTATCTCATAATGAAGACCCCACAAGTGTTTTTTTTTTATTTCCCTGCCATAAAGCAAACTAACAATAAACTAACAATTGTGGATTTTAACCAGATATTCTAAATTTTTCCCCTGACACCTCCCAGTCTTTCATATTGTGCAACAACTATCTTACTCCATACTTTTTATCTTGTTGCACAATCCATTTTCCTTTGTAGTGTTTTATTGTTTTAATAATTTACACCTTCCCTCATGTTGTCCCATATCTTTCTTTACGTGTAATGTTCTGATATATTTCTTGTTAATTCTTCAGTGGTTTGCCAGATGTATCTAACAAATTGCTTGTTATTCATGTCATAAGCCATTGTATATATATTCTCATTTAGTTGCTAATGAAGTTATTGCCTTTCATATTTTTTACAATTTTAAACATTAATTCTGTCATTTCATAATTTACCTTATACAGAATAGTTATACCTCATAAGTATTAACCTTGATAAGACAATTGACAGAGTATGGAGAAGAACAATTAAATGGTTGTTATAAGGGCAAAGGATACAGAAATGATTGGCATTATTCTACCATAACACCATTGGTATCCATCAAAGGTCAGTACCTATATGGAAGAAGCTATAAAAGTGCAGTAAATTTGGTCTCTGAGAGCTGCTTTTATACAGGTGACCTAGCATTAACAGGAAAATCTGATGAGCAGGTGGTGGGAATGTTTGAAAGCTAAAGGAGTGGAATGTAGAGGAAATGACTGAAAAGCAACACAAGAAAAGCACCCTGTGGTGATTGGAGAAGTTTCAAGGGAAAAATAACCATTAGCAAAGTGGCTGTGAAATTATTGTTTGAAAGATGTGATGAACTCTTTCTGTGGACTGCAGATTGTATATGGTGGAAGAGATGATTAGAATTATAAAATAAATATTGTATAAGGAATTTTATTATAATGAAATTCATTACCAGAGCAAATGGGAGAGAAGGGGGGGAGTTTAGAACCTTGCTGTGAAGGTGGCAAATCTTATAAAAGAGGCTGCGAGCATCACTGTTACCTTGAGACACATTGGATGGTAAAATGGGAATGCAAAGAACAGCAGGAATGAGGTAGATACAGCATGGATGAAAAGGTGTGATAGCTGAATTGATGGTAAATAAAAATGTAACATTTGTAGAGAGAGCAAAGACTTTCAATTGGTACCTAAGAACTGTATTACAGTACAGTCCCCAGTTATGCGAAAATTTGGTCGACCACGGCCTTGCAGAACTGGAAAATCGAAGATTTCGATGCGCATACGTTATGGGAGTAATTCCATTAGGGCCAAGGCAAAAAGCAACTTGCCTAGTCAAAATTTTTTAGTACCTATTTTCAGTACTTTCTATGTACTATACTCTATTTTTTCTAATATGAAATTGTTCTTATGGATAACTAAAACAGAAAGGTTTTAATAACTTGAAAAAGTTTAAAATTACACCCAGGATGGTGAAAACTCCCACACGCAAACACTGTCACCATTGGTTGCAAGTGTACTGTAGGATACAGTTATTTCCTGCTGTAAAAATCTTTAAAAAACCATTTGATTGGAATTTCCTCTTCTCATCCTCTGCCAAAAAACCTTCAGACTCCTCTATCTCATCCTCTGTGAGGATGAGTCAAAAGCAAGTTAACCTAGACAGAAAAAATTCTTACTTCATGTTCAGCATTGACGGATTTCAAGTTGTTGACTGCTGCCAAAATGGAGGACATGGCACACTATGTTTAGCTGGTGGCCGATTGCACAGTTGCCCTTTCCTTTGTCCTTTACTTAAGGAGAAGCTTTTTAGTTCTAAGAGATTAAGTCTTAATCTTCAACTTCTGGGCAGATGCATACATGATGCGGATGATCAGAATACACTTCGCAGATCTGAATAATATGTATGGCGAAGATGATGATACCGCTCATTCATACACACTGCGCTATGACATCACAAATGCGTGAGGTGGAGCCATCCATCTTAGCTAATGGGTGAGCAGAAGCCTTCTGTCTTTCTCTTGCATTCCCTCCCCCCCTTTTCTCAGACACCAGCGAACCCCACCCTCCCATACTTGAAAAGACAATAGATTTGATATGTTTTGTGGCGTGTGACTCACAGACTGAACAGCTTCGCAGATACAGAAAATCTAATTTTGAGAACTAGCGACCGCATAAAAGGGGAATTGCACAAACCGATCACTTATATTTCAGGACTGTACTGTACTCAGAAACATTGGCACTAACAGGGAGTTGGAGGATATGAAAGTGCATGACCATTGAATGTTAAAATTCAAGGCTAGAGTATAGTGGAATATCATTTTATGAAATAATAAGTGGAGAGATGTGCCATCAAGAGGCTGAAAAAATTATGTTCTAAGATTAAGAATATTTTGGCGTGATAAAGGATGAGGGAGGGTGTCAGTTTTGCAGTGTATGGAATTTGGAGGACAAGTCCTGTCAAAATGTGAGGGAAGGGGGACAGATGAAGACCTGTATGTGATTGAACTTTAGGTGGAAAGAGGAAAATGGAGAGAGCGTTTAATGTTGTACTACTAGAGGGAAAAGCTGACATGAAAATGGTTGTGATGTTAGATACTTTGACTTATACCTCTCTCTCTCTCTCTCTCTCTCTCTCTCTCTCTCTCTCTCTCTCTCTCTCTCTCTCTCTCTCTCTCTCTCTCTCTCTCTCTCTCTCTCTCTCTCTCTCTCTCTCTCTCAACTCATTTATTTAAGGATGCTTCTTTTTTGCTGCCCCTTTCACTTTGTAATCCTTTTCCTGACTTTGAAAGAGCACTTTGCATTCTGTCATAGTAGTTCAGTAATGTTCTTTGTCATCTGCTCATCAAAATTATCAGTTTATCAGTTTCTCCACACAAATGTTATTGCCTCCTGTGTGGGCTGCTTCTCCCTCATGGTGTCTTATCCTTAAAACCAGTTCTACATGGCTATTAATCCTTGCTACTAGTACATTGTCCATTTGATCATCACCTAGATTCCAACCGTTTTTTCCACAAAATCAGTGGTAGAAAGAGTAAAATAAAAGACACCAAAAGAGGGAGGAGAACTTTTCCCCTAGCTTTATAATCACCATGTTATACTTAAAGTGGTACTATTTAGTGATAATTTTTCAACAAAGTTTTCTTATGAATTTATTTTTATATCAATAATAATGATTTGTGTTTCTTGTTTTCTTTCTAGTTTTGTGGAGCACCTCTACACACTGGTCACACGTCAGCCCAGACAGCAGCGTGGCTAAGAGCAAACAACTTTAGCGATTACATTTCCATGTTTTCCAATTTTACTGGAACAGATTTATTAAGATTATCACGATCAGATCTTACAGAAATGTGTGGCCTTGCACATGGTGTAAGACTATATTATGCTCTGCATGCGAAGTAAGTATCTGAAATTTACAAGTATTTCATTGTTTGGTGTAAAACAATTCTTTGTTCTTTTTTTCTATTTTACTTGATGGGATTGACCTGGGTATACAATATTTCTTTTCATTGTAATGTATTCTAATTAGACAATCTAGTCTCATTTTGAGACTTCAGCCTTCCTCAAGAGAATTTGCTCATAATGTAGAGCTGAAAATTAAAGCAAATTTGAAGTAATTAAGTGAACAGATCAAGTGGTGCCAGGAAGAAACCAAACATTGCTGGGAGCAAACAGGTTGTGGCAAAGATCCTTTAGTGCCACAATCTACAATGTGCCACTTAGGTACATTAATCTGTGGATGCCATGTGGACATATAGTACAGTATTTCCAATCTTATAATTTTAGAAAACTTGATGCTTTCAAGATATTTGTAGTAAGTTTTATATACAGTACTATTACCAGTTATAAGATTCAGTAACCAATCACTCCACTACTTATACAATGTAAACATCTTTAGAAGGTTATGAACTCATAATTTTGGTTTCATGCAAATGTGAAGTCTGGAATTCATATACAAAGCTGGTAGATATACTGCAAGAACGCTGTGAAACTAAAAATCATATTTCATTGCCTTGCGGTAATCAGCACTGAAATACTGCATAGTAATCCACAGCTCAGTTGTCATGTAAGTTGTATTTTTTATTTCTATTTTACAAGGCACTTAGTACTTTTAGTTTTTCTCATTTCATTTCCTATACCTTTCTTGCTTTATTCACCACAAATTATTTCTAGACTCAGATTAAATTGCATCGGTAAAATTAGTTTAACCTTTCACTGTGGTGAATGACAGTTGTTCAAGTGTGTATATATCTAGCTGTGAAAGACAACTTTTCTCTACTTGACGTGAAAAAATTCCTGTTTCCCGTGATGCAGCCAACATATTCGCTCTTCTATTGTTGTCGTCTGTTGACAATGTTTTGAACTATGCATTAGGAATAAGTGACTGAAAACTACTAACTTTCCTCCAAAGGATTCTGCTTTATTTTTATGTTATGTAAAGAGGTTATATGTTTTATGATGGCAAGATGCTTTCTTGACCACATAAAATCAAATTTGTTCATACACGAAACAAAACCTTCGGTCTTAACATTAGGATTTACTAGCGCCAAGCTGGAAAACCGGTAGAATTAAAATTTACACTCGTGAGATCCAGGACTAATGGCATCTATACCAGGTCACGGGGCATGTATACCCAGAATGCCCACGGCTACCTGTGACCCATCAGTTATTTTCCTACCGCCTTTAAGATAAGACGTGTTACTGTCTATCTCATTTAAAGCCGGTTTTTCAGTTTGCCCGTTCTTTATCCATTTCATTTTTTATTTTTCATTCCTTTTTCTTTCTCCAAGTGTGATCAGTGTGTGGTAAGAGTGTATACGTGGTATGATGGAGAATTTTGCCTCAACATCGGGATCGTCTACCGCTTCGAAGAGGAGACAAAGGAAATGCCCAGGAGTCAGTGGCTTCCCTTGTTCTAGGTTTCTAACCTCGGTGTCGACGGATCCTCATCCAACGTGTAGTAGGTGCAGGGAAAACGTATGTACGGTTACTAATCCGTGTTCTGTTTGTCGCGGTTGGTCGGTGGAACAGTGGAAGAAGTTCTATGGGAAAAGCCAATACACAAAAGAAAGGGGGTGACGCCATCTTTGGATGACCAAACCTTACCGGCTTCTTTTGTATCGGTAATAAACCAGGCTGCTCCATATGTTTCTCCACCTGCTTTTGAATTGTCTCATACCCCTTCGGTTTCTCCTAACGGTTCTGTATCGGAAACGTCAGGAGGGGCCTTGGGTAATTTTATGAATAATTTGCACTCTCCTTTGTTCCCAGCAAGTAGAGTGGGGGAGATCCGCCATCTTTGTTCCAGGCTCCTGCTACGCAAGCAAAGCATAGGTTAGATGGTACGTGGTCAGCGCTAGGCCTACCAGGCGTACCAACCTTGGATGGTCTGCTTGCCGGCATTATATACGCACGGTTCCGCAGGGGCCGGCCAGCGCGGAATGTTTCCTCATCCCCGGGCTTGCAATTTATGGGAATTATGCCGCTGCTTCTCCTCCCACTCAGTATTTACAGCGATGCAGAACGTGGGAGGTAATTTGGCAGCAAACGTGCGGTTACCAGCAGAAAAAACCTCTCAGTCTCTCCCTACGAGAGCGATGACGTCACAACATACGTCACACTCTGAGATGGCAGGCGTGATGACGTCACAGACCGATTCTCGGCCTTTTTACGCTGCACCCAGACGCTAATACGCCTTCTGATCCGTCAATGCAAACTGTAATGCAGAAGTTACAGGATATAGAGGAGAGAATGAATAAGAGAGACAAAAAGAAAAAGTGTGATTCGCCTTCGTCTTCTTCCTCTAGTTCGGCGTCATCGCTAAGTCCGATAACGTCACGGCGAGCGCCAGTCAAGCGTTGGAGGAGGATTCGGGAGTTCCTAGCGGATCCTCGGGCCAAGAGGAGAAGAATCAATTCTTCCTCTCCTTCGGACGAAGACTGTCATTTCCAAGGTCAGCAAGAAGGTCGGGGAAAAAAATCAGTGGCTATTAAGCACAAGGTTGCCAGACGAAGCCGTTCGCAAGAGTCCGAACAAGCGAGAGAGGTGACGGCCGGCGAGCTAGCGGCCCGAGGCGGGAGTTGCCAGTTCGGATCGCAAAAACTGCGGATACCTCTGGTAAAATCGACGTTGGCGGCGAAAGGTGCAGCAGAGGATGGAATGCAGATCCCAGTTTCGTCCCGTAAGTCCGTTCAAAATACGTACGAAGGACGATAAGGCTCCTATTAAAAAGTACAAAAAATAGAGAGTTGGCAACCTCGGCGGATACGTTCGTGGAAGGCAGTGTCCGTCTGGATAGAAGGCCGAGGCCTGGCTCGCCGACGCTCGAAAACAAAGATTGCCAATGCTAATAAAGACGAACTTACCTCTGTCTTAAGGGAGCCTTCATCTTGGAGATCTAGACAAGATTCTCGCTCTAGATCCGTGAGCAGAGAAAGAGTGAGACGTTCTCGTTCCCCTGCTGACTATCTGGGATCGAGCCAACAGCGGCCAGCAAAGATCAAAGAGGCCGCGGCCGTAGGGGCAGGCGGCCGTGGAATTCCGGGCCGTCTGTCAGAAGATAGAGGCGAGACAATCATCTCTCGTGACGGAGAGTGGTACACTAGAGCCGGAGTGGAAGGAGAAAACCAAGAGTTTTCTGGCCTCGTATGCAGAGGTTATTGATTTGATTCGTCAATTCAATAGCCTTTCGGAGAAGACAGAAACACCGGCCAGTATGCTTCCTCCTGGGAATGACATGGCGTTTGGACTAAAAGAGGATACCAAGGTGTCGTATGAATTGCCTTGCTCGAGTCATGCGGAATCGGTCTTGCAACACGTAAACGCACAGATTGCAGGGAGGGATAATTCCTTAAGATCTAATAGATCATTTAAATTTATTCCCCCTCCAATGATAAAGCAAAGGAAATATTATACGACACCGAAGGTCCCTTTGGCTGTCTAGACAAATGAACCCTAATGTTGTAAGGTTAAGGCTGGATTAACCTTGGATCAGGTTAAAATGGAGTGCCCTTCGATGGACGTACCAAGAGGCTGCCACGTTAGAAGCAACGCTGATTTGTCTTTCAGGCTGCGACCTGGTTAGACCTTTGGTCAACAGCAGTGGCGAAAATTGCATCCTCGGAAGCAACAAGGAAGAAAGTAGTAGATGAACCATTGTTCATTAGATTACTACAGTCAGGGTCCCAAGGCGATTGCGTACCTGACAAACGTTAAGTGCCAATGTTTGGGCAAATATCTGCTAATGAGGAGAGATGCAGCATTGGCTAGACTAAGCCGCAATGTGGATTTGGATTCCTGTTAGCAATGAGGAATGGGGATATCTTGGAATCGCAACTACTGTTGCCAGAGGTCATACTGGAAGAAGCGATAGATAGACAGAAAAGGATGGACACTAACGATAGGTTGGTGCAACAGGCAGTTAGGAAAAACCTCTAACAGTCAAACTATTCCTTTGGAGGGAAGACAACAGCAGATGTCTCGAAAGAAACCAGTGAGACATAGCATCCTAATAGAGTCACAAGACCCTCTTCCACCCCAAAGAGGGATAAACCTTTCCAATCGGCCCCTTTCACAATAGAAGGAAAACACAACGAGGAGGAAGGGGCTCAATAAGGGGAAAGGGCGGGGGAGAGGCTCAAGAAGATAGGTATGGGCGCCTCCCATCACTCGGCCACACCAGTTGGGGGCGGGGGTTTTTGCCTGGCAAATCACTGGAAGGTGTGGCAGGAACTAGGGGCAGAGCAGTGGGTGGTGATGTTCTCAGGATCGGGTATTTGATTCCGTTCGAGGTAACCCACGCCCCTGACAGATCAACCATTACCCCACGTCACTTATGCCCACAGATCTCAGAAGGCCACTATTCTGCAGGACGAAGTGAAGAAGATGATGGAAAAAGGAGCTGTGCAACAAGTATGCAGTCCGACAAAAGGCTTCTACAGCAGGATTTCCTGGTACCCAATCCAACGGGGAGTGGAGGACAGTAATAGACCTGTCAACGCTGAATCTGTTTATAAGGGAAAACCAGTTTCAAGATGGAAACTCCGAAAACGGTTCTACAAGCAGTCAGAACTCGGAGACTTTATGGCCGACAGTCGATCTAAAGGACTGCATACTTTCAGATACCAGTCCATCAGTCTTCAAGGAAATTTCTCCGCTTCAGTCTTGCAGGGAAAGGCTTTCGAGTTCAAGGTCCTGTGCTTCGGATTGACAACGTCTCCTCAAGTTTTTACAAGAGTGTTCACCCATCGTGTCGGCATGGGCGCACGCTCAGGGGATCAGGCTGATAAGATATCTGGACGATTGGCTGGTATAGCAAAGTCCAGGGAGAAAATTACTCAGGGACAGGGCGACCCTCCTGCAGCTTTGTCACAGCCTAGGTATTGTGGTGAATCAGCAAGAAGTCGCAGCTGGATCCAAGTCAACGTTTGGAATATCTGGGAATGGTGATAGACACACACAAGCCAAAGTATTCCCGACAGACCAAAGAGTACAGAAATGCAAACAAGTGGTGAATGCCTTTCTGGGAAAGCAGACACAGCCAGCAAGACAGTGGGCAGGTGGTGCTGGGAATCCTAACCAACCTGGAGAAGCTAGTACCACAAGGAAGGCTACACCTTCGGTCCCTACAATGGAGGATAAGGAGTTTTGGTCACCAACAGTAGATCACCGTACGAGCAAATTCCCTTGTCGGCAGAAGTGAGAAAGACTTGCTGTGGGTGGTGAGACGACAATCTGACAGTGGGTGTCCCCCTTCAACAATCCTCCCCAGACCTCTTGCTGTTCTGCGGATGCATCACTACGAAGGCTGGGGAGCCCATATGGAGGAGTTGATGGTGTCAGCAAAATGGAGTTGCAAGACAGAGAACTCCATATAAACGTGCTGGAGTTGAAAGCAGCTTTCCTGGCTCTACAAGAATTCAGGGAGAGAGTAAAGGGACACTCGGTGGTATTGATGTCAGACAACACCACAGTAGTAGCTTATATAAACAAGCAAGGAGGCCTAGTTTCTCGGCAGTTACATGTGGTGACAGTTTCAACTTCACCAGTTGGGTGGGCTATAGAGAACCTGGTAGACATCAAGGCCAGGTATATTCCTGGGAAAAAAGAAACATAGTGGCCGACAAGTTGAGCCGCAGGGATCAGATTCTGGAACGGAGTGTCCCGGTCCCACACCAACAGGTAGTGGACAGGATGCTCATGTTGTGGGAAGGACCGATCATAGACCTATTCGCAACCAGGTACAACAAAAAGTTGGAAGGAATGTATTGTTCAGTAGTCCCGGACGCAGAGGCAGCAGCAGAAGATGCGCTACAACACCCCTGGGACAATCTGGACGTGTACGCATTTCCTCCATTTTGTCTAATCCGTCAGGTTCTGAACAGGGTAATGCGGTCTCAGAACCTCAAGATGACCCTGGTAGCCCCGTTATGGCCGAAAGCAGAGTGGTTTCCAGACCTACTGGAACTCCTAGTAGATGTGCCAAAGAGAGTTCCTACCTCCATGGAGCAACCTTCTGTGTCAGCCTCACGTGGAGGAGGTACCACCAGTCGGTGAAGTCCCTATCGCTTCACGGGTGGAGACTGTCAAGTATCTCCTCCGAGAGCGAGGGTTTTCGCAGAAAGCAGCAACTCAGATGGCAGGTAATATCAGAAAATCATCTGCGACAGTATACCAAGGAAGTGGTCAGCATACTGTGATTGGTGTCGTAGGGGGATCGTGTCTCCACTCGGTACCACTATTCAGCAGTTAGCGGACTTTCTGATATATCTCAGAACAGAAAAACAAAAAAAATATGTCTGTATCTGCAGTGAAGGGGTACAGGGCTGCTCTAGCCTCAGTCTTACGAATGAAAGGAGTGGACATATCGTCTTCATGGGAGTTGGGGGCCATGCTGATGAGGAGCTTTGAACAGTCATGCCCACCAAAGGAGCTACAAAAACCCCAGATTGGGATCTGACCAAGGTACTGAGTAGTCTGACAAAACCCCCTTACGAACCACTAAGGCAGTCCACGGATAGGAGCCTGACCCTGAAGACAGTCTTTTATTGGCCCTGGCTTCAAACCAAAAGGGTGGGGGAGCTACATGGCTCCTCATATCTCATAAAGCACTCGAGAGGTTGGAGATCAATGGTGTGTGAGTTTGTCCCAGAATTCGTGGCAAAGACCCAAAATCCAACATAGTAGACGGCAGATTCGACTCCTTTACCATACCTTCCTTGGCAGACTTTGTAGACAACGACAAAGCTGAAATGCTCCTGTGCCCCGTCAGGGCACTAAGGGAGTACTTAAAAGAGAACAAGGCACCTCAGGCCGGGGTGCCAGAGGTTGTTCGTAAGTACAGGACGGAACAAGAAGGAAGTGTCCAAGAATACAATATCAATTTTGGCTAAGGGAGACAATCAGAAATGCTTATAACTGCAGAAGACAGAGGGTCAGATAGCCAGGTGGGAGACTAGAGCTCATGACATCAGGGGTGTGAGTGCTTCCCTAGCATTTAAGAAGAACATGTCTGTGGATAAAAATTCTGAAAGCTGGCGTGTGGAAGCGCCAAACAACTTTCACCTCATTTATTTGAAAGATGTTGCCCATAGATCCTTGGACACCTTTCCTTGGGTCCAGTGGTGGCGGCCCAACAAGTGATATAGTTCATCCAGTGCCCTGGCGGGTCAGTTTGCGGTCTAGTCTAAGATGAAGGTATGAAAGTAGAATGAATGGGATGACGGTCTTTTTTCTTTACTACTTTCTTTCCTACTCCTTTAAAACTACGGGCAATATGAAGGAGAGTACCGTCTGTGCTGGAACGGACTAGATGCAGGTGAGATGGTCAGCCATACTGTGAAGCTATCTTAGCTGATGATATACTTTTCAGTAGCAACACACCCCTCTGGATAATAAGGAAAGAGGGGTGAAGGTCGATCCAGTCGCAAGGGACAAAGAGTAAACAGTAGAATGGTATCTACACCCAGTGGGAGGAAACCAATAGATCCGCTTATATCTTTGGTCCTAGGTTCATTGTCCATTCTCTAGAATTTCCCTATATATTCGGAAATGGATAAGTGGCAAACTTCCAGTCAGTTGTAGAGACTTACCTCCCTCCAATAGTAAGTCTATCCTAATGTTAAGACCGAAGGTTTGTTTCGTGTATGAACAAATACCAAATTTGTAACTAATTTGTATTTTTTCATAACTAACAAACCTGAGGTCTTAACAGTTAAAGGCCCACCTCGAACCACCCCTCTAGCAGTCTAAACTGGGTTAGAAATATAACTGATTGGGTCACAGGTAGCCGTGGGCATTCTGGGTATACATGCCACCCCGTGACCTGGTATAGATGCCATTAGTCCCTGGATCTCACAGTGTAAGTTTTAATTCTACCGGTTTCCAGCTTAGGCGCTAGTAAATCCTAATGTTAAGACCTCAGGTTTGTTAGTTATGAAAAATACAAATTAGTTACAAATTTGTATTTTTGTAGGATTAACATAATTCTCGACAATTTTGTTTTATTGCCAATGGGGAAAGTTAATTGACAATATTGTTAGCCTATCTTTTTGAACAGAAATTTGTGTTTTTTTTTAGTGTTTTGATATATAATTTAGATTTAATATCACAATACTGTATGCTTATTTACACCCGATTTAACATTATTCTCATAAAGGGTCTTTCATTTACATGAGCAAGTATGCAAGTTCATGAGGTGATTGCGGGCCTTGTAACTTCCCGTTTAGCTCTTGCTTCCTTAAAAGAATAGTTACGTATTTATCATTTTCATTTTATGTAAAGATGTAATTATGATATATAACTATGTTGTTCGCACGCGGAACAAACCTTTGGTCTTGAGAATAGGATAATCTTCTTGCTGTCAGTTCCAGCTATTAGAGATTTTAGGTCTTTGTCTTCCTATGTTTTCGGTGACATTCTATTAGACATTGCTTACAACGTGGATCCCAGAAAGTGTTTAGGTCCAGTGTAATTAAGGTGCCTGGTACACCATAACTCTTTTTGGATCATTGATGGCTTAGATTTTGCTTCCAAAGCTGTTTGAGTCTTTCGTAAAAGTGTCCTGAAACATTTAAACCCTCTCTTGTTAGCCCTAGGACCTGTGAAATGGTAAGAGGTTTCCAATTGTTATGGAGTGCTAGCTTTTGCTTGACACTTTAATAACATATAAGGGCAATTAGAGTATACTCAAATAGATTAAGCTTATAGAGGCTATTAATAATTTTAAGTTTAAGGAGGACCGAACACGACTGTCTAAATGCTCTACCCATTTTTCCATTACATACCGTATTTGGTCCAATTAACACACACAATCTCATCATTATGAAAACCTTAGCAGATGCACTCAGCCGTTGAGATAAGTAATAGCAATAGAATGGGCTCAGTATCCAGAGATTAGTTGTAGACAGTGGGCTGTGGGCATCCCATTATGTACCTGTTTTTGGCAGTTTTTTGTTCTCGAGGGCAAGGTCCTCTAGCTTTTGCAGGGACACACAGCTGTTCTCTAGTAGGTTTAGACTGTAATGCCTTTCCTACTTTTTCTATGTTTTAGGAAGTAATCAATGTATAAGGGCAGTTTTTAAGTTGTCTCTTGGCGTTGATTACCCCAGGTGACCAAAGAAGGCTGGCTTTCCAGTTTCTGTGGTGGATGCAAGCAACCAAAGATGAAAGGTTTCATCACAGTCCTACAAGCTACAGATAACTGTGTTAGTCCATGGTTCTGGTGAGCTTAAGGCAGGATCTCGCAGCAATGCCATTATTAGTGCTGATAGAGAATCTAGTAATCGATTCTGCCAACACCAGTCGTCAGGGTGTAAGTCATGGTCCCACATAAGGAAGTTTTTACTAACCTTGGTTAGATGTCTTTTGTATCTCAGGCATAAGGAAACTTCTTGGTAGCAGCCTTTAAGACTAAAGGGCCAATTTGGCTTTGGCTATAGTCTTGTCAGAGGACAAAGACATTTAGATATTTTTCAAGGTGTTAGGGTGCAGTTTCCTAGGTCTCTGCTATGTATCTTACCGAGGAATCTTGATTTTGTTGCCCTTCGAACCGTATAGAAGAAGCTCTTTGTAAAGAAGTTTCTATGGAAACTTCACAGTAGCCTTAGACAAGGCTAAAGAGGAGAGAGGCACAATCTTAGTCAGGTAAGGTAGGCTTTGCCTTATTTTGGGCTAAGTACAACTTTGGGTTAGACCCTTACCCATAACATTATCTTTACCTAGCCTGGAGTCTCTTGGGGTCCAATGTTGCCTTTAAGAATTATTGGAATTGCAAATTGCACTAAAGGGATTAAACTTGATGTAAAGGTTCTCTGTGTAGTGATTTGGAAACTAGAGCTTCCAAAGAGTAGGAATATGGTGTCCTTTTCATTAGCCCTTAGGTGAAGGACTTTCATGCTTATTTTTATCCTCGGTGGATGGTTAACCACTTGACATGTGACCAATGGCTACAACTGTTAATTTGATAAGCACTTATCCTTGGATAAGGTAGTGAAGTCACCCAGTGACATGGTGATCTTGGCAGTATTTGTTTTGATTCATCTTCGTGGTGCAGAGGTGAAATATGATTATTGCAGAGCATTGACGCCTCTGCTTTGTGCAGGGGATGTTATGCCCTAAATCAATAGGTAGCCTTCTTGGCCTACTGCTTTTTAAACCTGGTGGTGGATTTTGGGAAGCTTGGAGGTACTGAGTGACAATCCTCCTTAGGCGGCAGTAATACCGGATGGATTGAATTCACTGGGTAAACAAATACTAGTTTTGTACAATTATTTTGTTTCTAAGTCGCCTTTAAAGGGTTGGCCGATTTCCACTTGGCCCACCTCCATTTTCAAATGTGGGAATCAACTCTATAATGGAGAGGTAAGGTTCCTTTAGAAAAATAATAATACTTTTATTTAAGATTTATTTAAATAATTACTATATGTACCTCCATTATATAGAGTGCCCTCCCTACATCCACACAGTCAAAGTTGACAAAAGTAGACTGACAGGCTACAAGCATTTGTACCTATTGGTCCCCTAGGGGTTGGGGGAAGGAAATAGATGGATGATGGATAATCATAGAAAACCGAGTGTTCTGGTTTTTTGTTTCAATCTGTTGAACTACTGGTGGCGAGGAAGTAAAAGCTATATAATGGAGGGGTAAGTATGTAAAAAATAAATCTGAATTATTTATATTTTCAATTTAATGCTAGTCTCAGCAAGGGGCTTTCAGTTACAGAGAACAAGTGTTGTCAGTTGGTCAGCTGATCACTGGCCTTTTAACTTTCCCTTTCAAACCCTAGGGATGCAGTATGAAATGAGAGGCATGTTCCATCACAATATGTGGATAAATATCAGGAGCCGCAATGTGTAGTGTGTTCCATTCTGCCAAAAAATTGTCAAAAAAAGTAAAGGAGACTGTAGAATGAAGTAAACCACATACTAGTGTGAACAATGTTTAGAGAAGCCACTTAGTGTATCATACCTTGTTTTGAGGTATTCCACACTTATAAAGTATACAAGAAGCATTGTCAGTGTGAAATATAAATACAGTATTGCATAAGTATTGATGGTGAAGACTCCAGATCCCTCGGTTCACAACAACTGATTAGTCTTTTTCTATCCCTTCCCTTGGAGATTTTGTTGGTAATGACCATGAAGAATTGCATTTATGTCCCATCAGGGCACTGCATAACTAAAAGAGATGCTGCATCTCAGACTGGGTTGTTGACTTTTTGTTCAAACAGGCCGGAACAAGAAGGAAGTGACTGAAGTTACTATCTCTTTTGGCTATGTCAAATAATCAAGCAAGCTTATAGTTCTTTTTCACGCTGATACAGTGCATGCAAGAGTACATGATGTTAGGGGTCTAGTAGGCCTTTCCATCACTTTCTAAAAGAACTTGTCGGTTCAAAGGATTTTAAAGGTTGGTACATGGCTTCTCAATGCCAACTTCCCATCCTTCTATCTGCGGGATATTGCCCATAGGTCCTTGGACACTTTTTCCTTGGGTCTGTGGTGGCTGCTCAGCACGTTGTGTAGCTCATCCAGTGCCCCTAGCGAGATAGTTTGTATCTTTCTTAAGATGTTGGTTTGGAAAGTTAGAGTGAATGGGATGACTCGCCTTCCTCCTTTATTTTTCTTTTTCTTCTCTACTGGGGGAAAATTGAGAGAATTAATCCATCATGCACTGGAACTGGTCAGATACAGGTGAGAGAGCACCATTCCATTGTTTTTTTTTTTTTTTTTTTTTTTTTCCTGTACATTGCAAACTATATAGGAAAGCAAGTCCCTTCCTCTCTCTTACAAGGGGAGAGAGAGGAAACGGCAACTAACAAGGTTGATGGCTAATGTAAGTTTTGCTGTCTCTGACAATTTCAGGTTCTTTGTATTCCTACATTACACAATGTAACAAGAGTGCATGTTGTTTCTTAGTGCAGATGTCCGGCTGCTGAGTAACTTTTACCTAACAGATCAGCGGCATATGGCTCCTTCCTATGTCCTACTTTGGCCAGGAAGTGAGCCCAGGTGCACTGAACCACCGGTTGGTTCTGAGGCTTTGTCCATCCTCCCTCCCCACAGGAGTAAGTCTCCCTTACGTTAAGACCAAAGGTTTGTTCTGCATATGAACGAATGACAGATTTTAAATCCATTTGTATTTTTCATAACCAACAAACCTGCATTCTCAACATATATGGCCCATCTCAAGCCACCCCTCATTTAGTTACCTGGGCTACAGGAAACTGGTTCATTGTAGCTGGGATGGGTCAAGGCAGGTCAACTATGGCTGCTACCTCTCCACCATCTTGGCAAGCTTTCATTTCCACCAAAATCTTAGTACTTTTTTTTAACTGAGCTCCAGCAGCCGCCAGAGAATTTTTCCCATTTATGTATTAATACCGCAAGTTTGTTAGTTGTGGAAAATACAAAGTGATTTAAAATTTGTAATTTTTTCCCTATTTTTACTGCATTTTCTTCTATTTTTATACCTTTCCATAATTATTTTTGACAGAATGGCTATCCAAATGAAAATTATGTACAATTCTAAAAATGCAATGCTTATAATATTTTGATGTGTAAGAGAGCATTTTCCCTTTTTGGTGCAAAAATTGTGCATAAGTAGGAATGTGAGTCCAAATAAATTCTGCAGTGAAAGGGTTAAAATATAATCTCATGATTTCAGTAGCTCAGTAACAACAGCAAGTTTGTTGGTTATGAATAATACAAATTGATTTAAAATGTAATTTTTTTCCTATTTTTACAGCATTTTCTTCTATTTTCATACCTTGTCATGGTTATTTTAGACAGAATGGCTTACTTCTAAATGAAAATAATGTACAGTGCTGAAAATACAATGCTTGTAGGTGCTATGAAAAATATTTTGATGTATAAGAGAACATTTTAACTTTTTGGTGCTGAAATAGTGCGTAAATGGGAATGAGTCAAAAATTCTGCAGTGAAAGGGTTAAAGTATAATCTCTTGATTTTGATAGCTCAGTAAGGAATTGATAAATTCACCCTAAATTTTGAACTTAAATGTATTTTAGGTATTTATTTAACATTTTTTGTGTATTTGTATCTTTGGAATCTCAGAATTTGACATTGAATTGGTAAATGTAATCCAGTTTACTTTTACTCTTTAACATTTTCATGATAAATGCTACTTCTTTTGCAGAAGCGTCATTCCAAGATTGACGGTTTACGTTTGTCTTGAGCATGAACAAGTCTATCATGCCATTTATTTGGAAAATCTGACCTGCCATGACTTTACACGAAAAGTTTCTTCTTTAATGCACATAACCCCAGAAAGAATACATGATGTGTATCTTCAAGGCCCAACAGGAGTCCACATATTGGTTACAGATCAAGTAAGTTTAGATTCTTTTATGGTGCTTATTTGTAAGTTCTAGAGTTCTTCCAACTTGAAGTAGTAAAGGTACTCCTCATTTAGCGACATACTCATTTTACGACAACTCAGAGTTACGACGACAACATGAAGAGAGAGGGAAAAAACCAAAAGAGCATTGCCAATAGTGGCCAAGAGAAAGGCTATTCAGGGCCAATAATCTAGCCTAGCCTAGGTTTTGAAAACCTTGAAATCTATGGTTAAAACAATAAATAAGGCTTTAATATACTTTGTAAAGAAAAGCTATACAGTTGAACCTCTTAAAGTTGGCATTCTATGGTCTGGGAACTCCACTGGTTGGCTTGATTCAGCTGCCATTAGTTCATTGCACGGCTGAATGGGTGGCGTCATGATTGTTTATAACTTCCAGACAGCAAAAATTATGGCATACCTCCTTTGTTTTAGTGAGAATAATTCTTAGTAATGAAAAGTCAAATATGTTTTTTATGTTAACTTGAAAATATAGGCAAGAGGTTCGTGGTAGTGGTCTCACTCGTCCCAGATAACATATCGACACCCTCTTTTTATTTAGGGTGAGCGAGTCAGTTATACTGACATCTTCTTGAATTTGTTTTTTCTCTGGTGAATACCCTGGGGGGCTACATTCAGCCCGAAGGGCATCACTTTGAAAGAGAATGCCTGGTCTCCCAGCTTGAAGCCTAGGTAAGGGCGAAAGTGTCTCGCGATTGGGATATGATAGTATGCGTCTGTAAGATCGATAGAGGTTGTGACGGCCCCACGGGGAAGTAAGGTCCGTACCTGCGAGATGGTCAGCATTTTGAACTTGTCGCTGCGAATGAATAAGTTTAGCGGGGACAAGTCTAAGATTATTCTTCTTCTTGATGAGCCTTTCTTTGGCACGCTGAACAACCGACCTTGAAACTTTAAATGCTTGACTCTCGATATTGCTCCTTTCTGAAGGAGTTCCTCTGCATACCAGAGGCGCGGCAGTCGGCGCGGCGTGGGGAGTAGTAGTAGTAGTTGCCGCCTCGGCCTGTGGGTCGGCTCTCTCAGGTGGGGGATTTTGGTGTAGGAGTATTCTAAATGGCAAGAGGTTCATGGTAGTGGTCTCACTCGCCCCAGATACCATACCGACACCCTCTTTTTATTTAGGGTGAGCGAGTCAGTTATACTGACATCTTGAATTTGTTTTTTCTCTGGTATGTGTTAGCTCATTTACCTTAGAAATAATGAACTTAAGGATTATTTCACGCAGCGACACGAACCGAGCCCAGAAATATATTTTTTAAATATTCCACTTGAGAAGTCTCTACCAAGTCAGTCCTTTTAATCAAAGCAATGAGACAAAAAGCATGCACAAATTCCTTAATATTTGTATGCTTGAAAGACTTACATGTAATACAGTTTTATGATTTTTTATACAGTACAACTGTGTATTTACATAGGTATTCGATATGTCACCCATGAGATCAGATGATACTAGAGGTAAGAAGTGCAAATGTAAATCTTTATCAATGCTAGAAAATGCGTATCCCATTAGTGAATAGTTTAGTGTTCACTTTCCTCAATAGATGGTGTTGTGCTTTGTTTACGTCTTGACAGTGACATTCAAATACCCCGTGATCGCCAAAATTAATTCATTATTTAATTCATCTCACCACCCTCTACAATAAAAATAAACGACGAAGAAACTAATAGCGATAATTATGAAATACCAAATTTAAAATATGAAAGTCACTGCAGACTCTGAGAAAAGTTTAGTAACTCTATTGACTTAATATTGTATTGACTTACTAGTAGGCTAAGTCGGGAATGTAGGCTAAATGTATTAAATAAAGTACACTATTTTAAAGAAAATTATACATTGACATTTTGAAATGATGAAGTTAAAATATTTGAGTAATAAAATGAAAAAAGCATTGTCAAATTTGCCAAGTTGTAGGCTATGTCAGAAACTAGTTCTGTGTATAATATATGACTGAAAATTAATGCCATTAGTCAAAATAAAGAGAATGACATGTTTACCGACAAATTCATTTAACAACTTGGTCACTGGAACGGAACCCCGTCATTAAACGAGGAGTACCTGTATTTTTTATAAGCCTTTAATATTTTGTGACCTCACATGAAATATCATGAAAATTTATACACAATGTGCTTGGCAAAGAGAAAGGTTTAGCAGGAATGAAACTAGCATTTCAACACAACAGAGGGAAAAGAGAAAATATTCAGGATGGCAAATTCCTTGGGGAAAGCTGGAAAAGATTTGAAGGGGGTCTAAAGTACCCTACTTTGTGGCATACTAGCCCCTCTATCCCTTCCATTTCAGAAGGCAATATTAAGAAAATTTTTTTAATTGTGAATGCCTAATATTGTGACATAAAAAAAAAAACATGGACAAAGCATGCAATTATAACCGGAGGGAAAATCTGTATAATAATTTACTGTAATTTACAAGAGGAAACAAAAGCAGCTCAGGTATAGAAGAAAATATTTTATTTCCCTCCATCTCTGCCTTTGGCTGTGAATTAATGAGTGCTTAAATATGCTAAAAAAATGTAAATGAAACAAAATTGTAGGTAATTTATAAGAAATTATTTAAAAGCTAGTAGTATATATTAGAATAAGATTTTCAGTCAGTATAATTCAATATTTACGTACCTGAATGTGTTATGTCAAAGTTGATGTGTAAGCCTCATATCCTGGGCTACCCTAAATGTATGTAGGTATGTGCATCATCGTGTGTCTTTGTGGGTTTTCTTCTCTGTCAGTTTGTGAATTTAAGCGGTCTTCACTCTAGCATCTGAGTTAGGTGAGCATAGGATGATATTTGGTTCAAGATATTAGGAATTATTTAAAAATAAAACTGAAGAATAGTTTTATGAAAGTGAGTGATGAAATGACAGTTTAAGATATGCATATGCCCTAGTAGGAGGGCGTGTCTCATGCAGTGGGTAAATTCAAATAAGTGGCAGCTTTTAGGTCCCAGGTTGCTGGTTATGAAAGGTTTTACAGTAATAATAATATTTGAGTAAATACCAGTAATATTAACAGTGGTCCCCCCCATATTTGCGGGGGATATGTACCAGACCCCACGCACATAGTTGGAATCTGCGAAGAGTTGGAACCCCCATAAAAACGCTAAAAATGGCATATTTTGTTAGTTAAAATGCAAGAAAAACCCACTACAAAATTTTATACCTGGTTTTTTAATAGTTTTATCACAAAGTGCATTTTATGATGAAAGTGATAAAAAAAACCAGGAATCTGAATATTTCTCAGAAAAATACTGTGAATTGGCGAATTTCCCACAAATAATGGGTAGATATGGTCCAGAGAGAAATCCGTGGATCCAGAGAACGCGAATACGGGGGCCCGCTGTACTGTATTGTTGATTTTGTCTAGGAAGTTATTGAACTACATACTGACCAGGAAATTGAAAACTAATGTGAAAATGTGTGACCAGTGAATGTTAAGAATTGTAACGGGAGTTTGGTAGGAAGTGTTAATTATGAATGAGGAATTTTTGGAGATGTGGTATAGCATACTGGCTGGAAAAAAGGTTTGAGGGGTACTGACTGCTGAATTTCGAGGAATTATTGAATTTTACTTATTAATAATTTTCCGCTGTTTTATGCCTAAATAAACAGAAATAATTTTCAGCTGTTTTATGCCTAAATAAACATATCCTGAAGCAATGATGCCAAATGATATTTTAGATTGGTTTATTGACAATTTTGTTCATCGCTTGTATGACACTCTGAACTGCAAATCATAAAATTGATTGTAAAATAAACGTCAGTATGAATAATTCAGGAGAGATCCAAGTGACATATGGACTGTTTTTGACAATTTTATGTGTAAAAAACATATCTAGAAATGTTATTGCTCTAAAAGAAGTTTTAGATTGGTTTATGGACAATTTTGTTCATCGCTTGTACGGCACTGTGAATGAAAAAGACTTCTTAGAACATCATAGCCTATGAATGATTCTACTTTGGGTCAAGTCTGCTATACACTTTCTTGGACCGTTTCATGATAAACTTATCTAGAAACATTATTGCTATAAAAGACTAGTTAAATTGCTTCACTGACAACTTTTTTCATCATTTTTATGACACTGTGAATGACAAATAAATAGAAAAGCATGGAAAATAAATTTGATAATAAAATTTATTCAGAAATAATTGTTCCTGTGATATATTCCATTTTCTGTAGTGTTAGTATAATAGAGAAAATAACTTATAGGGATAACTGCACTGTCAGAATCTAAATGTTTTTTATAGTGTAGTCACTGTTACGTCCTCAAAGGAGTTACCCTCCGTGGTGTGTGCCAGCGCCTTATGGTGACTAGACTAATATTAAAGAAATATCTTCTAGCCTGGTGTTGTTGCCAGGTATTATCCCATAATGATAAACACTATGACACGTGATAGGGTATAATGGACTCAAAGACAAGAAGGCATTTTATCTTGTCTTCAGTGAAGCTGTACCCAGTTTCCTATGTCAAAACTGCACAAGTGATTATTGTGCTTGCGCATTGTCCATCTTGTTTTATGACCAGGTTATGACCAGGCCGGATAAAAGACCAAGAATCATTACCCCTCTAGTCAACGCAGACCAAGGTGCCTCCAGCCAGTGCTCCTCATTTTGAGACATTTCAATCTCATATTTTTTTTCTTCAAGGATCATGGAATCTTCAAAGTTTGAAAATTAAGTTTTTCTAAACGTGTTATCAGACTAAATTGTTAACCTAGACCACGTAACCTAAGACTAGTCGAAAATTGGCAACTGGTGCTAGATGAGGTAGTAAATGAAGATCCCTTTGCTCAAAGACCGTAGCCGGGGGACAACACGACGTGTGCGTCAGGCAAGACGGGGCCTTTCCTTACCATGCACCTCTCTCTCTCTCTCTCTCTCTCTCTCTCTCTCTCTCTCTCTCTCTCTCTCTCTCTCTCTCTCTCTCTCTCTCTCTCTCTCTCTCATATATTATGATATTCTATAATCATATTAGAGCAAATTTTCTTTGTATGTTAGCAAGATGCTTTGCTAGTCTTTTCCTTATTGGCATGATGAAATTCTTGCCGAAACAGAGATAAACATACGTAAAAGTAAGCGAATATCAGAGGTGAAACTCAAACGTGTACACTACCAGAGGTTTCTCTTCGCACTGAAAGGTGGTAAACTAACTTAAGTTCCCTCCTGCTACCTCATGGAATATCTACAGATGCCATTGCTCACAATTTCTTTGACAATAATTATCAAAATTTACGATAACAAGAAATATTGCATTTCTTGTACGGATCAATGTTTTTGGCTTATTGAGTTAACTAATTACCCTGTAACTACGAAAGTAAGAGGAATTTTGACAAAATATTTCTTCTACGTATTCTCCATTGCCATACGAAGCTCCATGAATTTTTTCATGACTGCATTTTTTGCCCTGTACCCCCATATATAAGGGTTCTGGCCGGCCCCCTTAAAATGCTAAAGAACAAACTGTAGCTGGTCCCGCTCTCCCTGAAGGGGCAATATCCCTTTGGGACACTGACCAACATTACACATAACACAGCCGATGACAAAGCAGAAGAAAAGGCATGAGACCTACTGCAATTGCATCTGTCCCAAAGGAAGGGCGACACGGGACTCATAGAAAGCCTTCTAAACATGTTTACATCCACAGGACTTCCGGGTTGGATAAATATGATACAAACCACAGGCTTAGGTAAAAAAAACTGAAATTGGGGGAAGGGAGAGCAAGACAAAAGTCAACTCTCCAAGGTGGTTAAAGAAGGACAGGTGCGTTGCAAGGTTCCAAGCCCAGTCAGTACCAGCATCCACCTTGTATACGCATGAGTTGCCAGATGCCACAGATTTCTTGCTTTACAATCTTTGATTGTTTTTAACCAGTTTCCAGCTGGTGCTAGAAGATTATTGTATTGTTAAGACCAATGGTTTGTTAGCTATGAAAAATATAAATTGATTAAAAATTGTCATATTCATGATATCATCTAGTTTCCTCTTTGAGGCAATTGGGAACATCGTGTAACTTTTCTGGGTTGTATGAACCCTTAATGTTTTATCTCTTGAATAAAATTTGGTTTCTTTTAAATTTTCAAGTTGTGGTGTCTTTTAAAATCATATAGTATACAGACTGAGCTTATGAAGGGATCTAGTCTCCCAAAGTTGATGGTGTATTTTGTATACGGCTTTCTATTCTTGTGAATTTTTCAGGTTGTGCAAAACATGAGGAGTGAATCCTTGTTGTCAATTGAGGTGCTACAAGATGCTGCTGGTGAAAGATTTAGACTACTACTAAGACTTCTTAGTCATAACAACAATGCACAAACATAGTGAAGAATCTCTTCCATTCAGTGATGGAGCTGATGAGACCTTGTGAATGAGACAATATCTGTAAAGACTGAACAGTACTTGTCTGCTGATGAACCTGCCATTCATGTTAGTGGACTGATTTAACTTAAAAAAAGCATTCCCATAGAAACAAGTGTTATGTAGCGGCTTACAGACTTCCTAAGGAACTGTGAAGTGTGTCTGTGCTGCTGAACTTTTGTGAAGACTACTCAGTGCCTGTCAGCATAGTTGATAATTGGATTTTATATTTGACAGTTAATGTTTATTTTCTTCACTTATTGTTTCATGTCTTGTTATTTGTTTTACTTTCTCATCCTGTTATTGTTTCCATATTGACTTCATTAACATAAGTACTACCATAGTTTGGCAATATCTTTAACTCTTAAAGGTACAGTCATGTGGCATTAAGTGACAGGTGTTCCTACACAAATACTAACCTTTGTGTTTTACATATGCCTCAGTGCTAGTAGGCTTTAAAATTGAGCATTAGAAAAAGTAACTACCATTGGGTTATCAGATGGAATTGCTGGATAATGATAGAATTGCCTTATTGTGGGACAATTCTGGCTTCATACAACTAGTTTTTGTCCCCTTTTAATAGGTTGTGCTCTGCTGAGCAAATGTCATAATTTAGTTGTGTGTTCAGTTTTGATGCATAGGAATAATTATTCCTTCAATGGTTGTATCTGTCGCTGTATTCTTTACACTTAGCCTTTCTTCCCAGCAGATGCTAGCTCATGCATTTTACAATTTTTGTTAGTTAACTACTGGAATTTGGTTTAGAGGATATGTGTAGGAACTAAAGAAATAAATTAATTCCAGATTTAAGTAAAGTACTGTATGTAGACAAAGCTGTAGTGTAGGCTAACAAAATGCAGTATGTGTACAGGCCTAAGACAGGACTCTTTACAAATTGGAACAATCTCTTGGTTATCTGTTCTGAATGATAATTGAAGGAGGGTTTTAACAAGGGCAATTAAGTATGCTCAGCTTTTGTATAAGAATGTTGAAAGGTATTGGATGATGGCCATTCATAATGATATGATACACGAGGCAATGCCAATCTTTAACTGTTGCCTGCCTCCCAAGAGTGAAGGACTTCCTTGACTAATTACAAGTAGCAGGGTATGCTGTAGCACTGTTATTTTCCCAATCCAAAATATTCAGCATAGATGATAATACCTGTTTGAAATGAGAATTATATAAATAGACCCCTTGTGGGTTCATACTAAGAAAATGAAAGAAATAGATCTTTTTATGGATTGCTTAAAGAAAAGTTTCTAGTTGAAAGTTCTTTATGTAGATAAGACAGCTTCCACCTCCTTTAGTATGAAACTGCAGCTTTGTAACTTGATTTCAAATGTCAACACAAGTAGACAGTACAGTTCGGGACGTGTGGGAGACTTAATTGATGTCAATAGGTGTTTCAGCAATATGGTATTCAGTAATGAACTCTGTAGATTGTTGTGTTGGTGGAAGTAGTAGACGAGTGTACAGACTTAGCGAGTTTTAGATCTAGGGTACTTGGATTTATTTTTATTATGAAATGTAATTTGCTGTCAAGAACCACATAGTAACATCAAAATTGGACTTATTTTGACTTAGCTCTCATAGGAGTGGAATGGTTTGCCTTGCCCCTATCCCAGTATTTTGGAGGATGGTAACAAAAGTGGTAATGGCTGCCTCAAGGTTAGCTTGAGCTGTGCGATCAAGATATTCCTTTAGCATGCATTTTTGTTGTTTTTGAGTTGTTTAAAAATGTCAAATTAAGTCTCAAAACACTGTTCCTCATTGTATGTAAAGGTTATGGTTTGGAAAGCTGATAGGGATGCAGAGATATAGATGGTAAACAAACATTAGTACTGGTTTTTGCTGGCCAATCAAGATAGAATTGAAATCCTTAGGTTTGGTATCATTGCTTCATTCCTTTGCAAGAGGGTACCATTGTGAACATGACCTTTGGTAGCACAGACAGTGTCATGGAAGATTTTGTTAGCTAGCTTTTGCAGAGGAGTACTAGATCAGTTTTTGTGGAAGTGGCATTAGCTGGAGTAACATTTGATGGAGGAGCAGGATTTCCTAGAAAATGGTATTGGATTATGCAGTGACATTGCTATTGGGGAAACTAGTGATGGTGGGTGTTGGTCAGCAGTTTTTCATGTTACCAGTATAGATCTTTATCCTGAATGCTACAGCAGTTTTAAGGGCAGTTATCAATAGAGTCCTTTCAATAATTTAAAGTATATTACCCTTAAGATGGGAATGAATGCTTATGTTCTTTGTCCTCCATGGATGGATTTCTTGGCTGTCATTGTGCGTAGGATTTTCATTTCCAGGTGATGTTCCACACTGTAAGTGATGGTACATATGCTTCAGTTAAAGGAGGATTGTTCTCCAGGTTCAAGTCTTGGACTTTTAACCAACTCCCATTTTTTCAGAATTTATGCAATTCACAGCTTGATGGATGCTTATTTGTGAGCATGGCTATTTATGTAGTTTCCATGTGGAGCAACTCTGGAACTTATCATCCTTGGAGTAACTTCATCCTAACAGGTGGTTGAAGAATATTGTTGAGTTCTATCTACTGGCACTAGCTATCAAAGGCCAAAAAAATCAATAATTAAAATTAAAAAAACAGTAATGAAATGTTATACAGTAATGTTCTGATATCCTGATTGGTTGTTAAAATTCAAGTTAGGTAATCCTACATCAAAAACACTTTTTTCATTAGCACAAATGGAAGGCTGAGGAACATTGTCAGGGACAGGCTACCACCAGTTGGAGTTCAGAGAAGGTACAGGAAATCGGCCCAAAATTTTATCAAAGGAAAATGTTCTACAACTTTTAAGACATCATGACAGTATGGTTACTGTGCTAGTTTTCTATATCCTTTATTAGGAAGACAGTTTTTCTACAACTCTCTCTCCATGCTCATTGTGGGTGAGATGTGTGTCAACTTTTACAGTTGCCCTGTCCAAATGATTCCACCATTTTTGTAGATTTTAAGGGAAGGAAATAATTAAATTTGTCGTTGGCAGCAGCCTCAGATTCTATGGTTCTTTAATCTCATAACTGAAATTAGTGGGAATGTAAATATCCATGCATTTATTTCTCCTTGTTCATTCTTTGGAGACAATTAAAAATAGTAGTTTCTACATGAACTTTCCTAATAAATAGTAGTCTCTGCATGAACTTTCCTTGGACATTTTCCTAGAGTTCTAGGGGTACATAAATCTTTTCACCTTGATCTGGTCTTCATAGCAAAGCTAGTTCCAGTCACTCATGCAGTGCAGAAATGAAGGTTAATTAGCATTTTGTTTAATCAAATCAGTTTAATTTTGATGCAAATGCTCTTCTGTCTCAACAGAGCATTGAATTTGCAATTAAAATGCAGATCCACAGTTATGCCCTTCCTTTTATATATGGCTGCTCATCAGAGACTGGCCTTAAAATAATTTCTTAATAATGTAGGCCTTAAAATCATTTCTTAATAATGTAGGAGATTGCTAGCCCATATTCATTTAACCACAGCTGGCAATCCTTAGACAATTATTTTAATTTGAAATGGTGTATTTCACCATCTATTGGCACTCGAGGCATATGTAAAATAAATGTATTTTACAAAACTTTTAACAGTGTTTATAGAGTCTTGAATTACTGAAATCAGTTTAATTCTTTCGGTTTCAAAGTTAAGAATTGCAGCTCTCAGTATTAATATGAAACTAGAATTTTCTTTTGCAGAAAAAAGTAGACTTCTGGCACATGAGCTGTGTTGAATTTGGGGTACAATACAATTAATAATTGTAATCAAGTCAAATTTATTTTGGCTTTTCATGTGAATCATTGTTATTTAAGCCAATGGAAAGTGCCTTTAAGCCAGTAACAGATGATGTTCTGAAAACTGTGAGGTCCAATTGTATTTACATTCAAAATAGTACTAGGGTTGTTAAAAAAAAATATTTAAGTTTATTTTAAAATTGACGAGTGCCTCATGATGTTTGTATCTCATGCCAGGTTCATTTGTGTAAATTATTGTTCAGAAAAGAATGAAAACTATATAAAGCATAATTATATGTATGTATTCATTGTAAATAGAGAACACTGCCTTATATTTTCTAAACTCTTGCAGTTGCTTCATGCTAGCATTTTCATCAAGATTGTGCCATCTAAACATAAAGAATCTGAAGTTTATATTGATTTTACTCAAGAACTGTCAAATGTTACCATCTGGAAAAATGAGATTTGGATGACACTACTTTTATTATAAACTTTTTTTTTAAAGTTAATAAGTTAGACTTCATTGTTTAGTAAACAGAACTCATTAATATTTGTATTCTAGACACTTTTTTCACTCTGCCCATAAGGCTATGGTCATATTGTTTGTAGATTATTTTAAAAATAGGCTAAATATTTTTCATAAAAAGATGTTGGTGCTTTACACAGATACTTTAAGCAGTCAGGTCGCAGGACTTGAAAAACATTTTCGTGAATGTTTTAATAGTAATTTTTTAATACACTAGAGAATTAAAAATACTTGGGCACAGGAAATTAAACTCATAATGTAAATTTTCAGGTTACTTAATGAGTTTAGTATTTATTAACCAATAATGTAGGTGTTGTTGCTTGTTGTTCTGCCTAAGCACATGACTACATGGATGCTTAAAAAGAAACTACTTGTTATATATACACACCTGTGCATTATGATAGTCGTTCAGTATATTGATGGCATTTGCAGTTCTCTACAGGTTTCATTGCCACTTGCATACAAAACAATTCACTTCATGATGCCAGATAGTTGTTGGTAGTACCTTTTTTAAGTGTGCATTTCCATTATTCATGAATGTGTTTGTGACACACTCAGATTTGCTGTGATGTTGGGGCGTTCACATCATTAAGTGGGAGAAATAATAGCTGAACATGTCCGTAGGTCATTCATGCTGTTTCGGTTAATAAACATGCTCTGGATCAGAATCTGGCAACAGTGGTAACATCTGTAGATAAGGTTATTATGTATGCCAATAAACTGAATTTAGAGGGGTAGGTTATGGTTCAATTGCTTTAAGAAAATTTTTTCTTCTACTTGAGTTATCCTTTGTACTTACTGTCATTAACATGAACTTTACAAGAGTATCACTGCCAAAGTTATTGTTTCAAATTAAATTGTAAAATGCATTCTCTCATAGTGGATTTTGAAATGCCACATTAGTTTTTGGAATCTTGTATATAAAACATTGTAATGTTAAAACCTTTTTATCTTGATGGTGCACAAAAGTAAGGATCTGGAATATCCTTGAACTTCATTATATCATTGTAATCAATGCTATTTTCATAACACAAATAAGAAATTTTTTTGCTCTTCATTGCATATATTAAGTTTTATACAACCTCACAAAATTGTCATTGAATTCCATACTATAGCTATATATATTATCTATCAAAGACATTTTTCATTTCTTGTAAATTGCATTGACATCATTATCACTTTACACAGTGTTCATTTGAAATTCAAATAAATCTCCATTCATCATTTTTAAAAAGTGTTTCCTCTTTAATAGGTAAAAACCACAAGTAAACTAGAAAGGATTAGTCAGGTCTTTATTTAATTTGGGTAAATCATTCACAGAGATTCTGTCATAGGAAAACCGCATAAGCTACAAGAATATTATTCTGACTACCATTTGACATTGACAGGGAGCTGTCAAGAATGTTGTTCGGATGATTGCAATATAAGACAGTTACTTTTTGTTACGCTTTCAAAAAGGAACACCTACCCCCTTTGATGAAAGCATGTGCTAGATTGTAATGGGATTGATTACAGCCGAGCTCAGAGGGTTAAAGTTGTATGAAATGCAGTGGCCTATAAATAAAGTAGATGACCTCATTGAAATAGGTCAAGAAATATCAGTCATCCAGCTACTTGAGGTTATTTAAATATTAAATGGCCATCAGGATAATTTTACAAAAATGTTTTAATTAATGCTCATATAAGTGTGTTTTTGTTTTTTACTTCACGATGACTCTAATTAGTGGTATCTGAAACAAAATTTCATTGTTCACCAAATAGAAATTCTTATTTCCGGTTCATTCTTTCTAGATTTAATTATTATTGGAAGCTTTCAATGTGAAATATGCAGGAGAAAAATAAGCTAGTTTAGAGAATATTTTTGCTTGTCTTGGAAATTAGGCAGAAAATTAACTTTGGTATACTTTAACTACACTTCTTTTCATTTTTTAAATAATATTTGGATATGGTTACTTTGCCTAACGCCTAGGATATTTTTTTCTATGTAAGATTTCCCACTTATCATGCTGGAGTCAACTGGTTGTGAAAGAATGTTTTCTTAATTTGTGTGTGGGGGTTTTACAAATGTTTAATTTTGTAAGTAACATCATAGGATTATGATCTCAAGATACCTTCAGGCACTCTCAGATTTTCTACAAATGGCCTTACTTCTCTAATTTTTAAGAGGTTGTGTAGATTTTTTTATGAAGGATGATTTCATCTTGCTCATCCATCCTATTAAATTTCCTAGACACTGAATACTGTGGAACCTGCATTTCATGGCCTATAGTAGGTACGAGTTTGCCCTTGTAGGTATTTCCATCAAACACTATAGTGTGGATTGTGACCTTCATTTAAGTTCATTAGATATTACTCATTTTTTTTGTTTTCCATCAGCATTTGTAGATTTTGCTAACCTTGTTTTTTTATTTGTGTACATACATATACATTGTTTAAGTGTACTCATACATAGAAAGCCCTCCTCAGAATTTATTGTAAATCTTTGGGTGGTTTGCTTTCCATAATTGCCTTGCTTAATGACAATCAAAATCAGTAAATAAAATTACTGCAAACAACTGTAATTCAGTAATTTAACAAGGCAATTGACTCAGGATTTTAATGAAATACAGTTTTTCATCAAAGACTTTTATAAAAACAATGTATATGCACTATTCAGTAGGAGAGGTATTAAAGACATTAACTTTGTTGCTCTAGTTTGTTGGTAGATTTATTATTGTTGCCTTAGGTTACTCAAGATTTCTTTTAACACTTGTTACTTGGGTCATTGAAATTAAATGAATTTTAATATCATTTGTCCTTGAAATGGATTAGATGTGAGGGTTATGGCCAAGATCCGAAAAGGGTTTTAGGTCTGAGCACTGAAGAAAAGCTTTTGAAACATTTTTCTTGGGTTGGGTTACTTCTTTCACCTGACCAATCTTGATAATTCTCTTTTATTGATATAACCTTTTGATAATTCAATAATTTAAAAATTTGTAGAGATATCTTTAATGATTACAATCATCGCATAGTAATCTTGGGTGAATTGTAGTACTCTTAGCTTTTATCTGAAGTATTTGTTGGGAAACTAGATTTTGATATTTTATGCTGGAGTTCTGCTTTAATATGTTCTTTGTACCTATATGTAATTATTTTTTAACTCTGCTATATTACAGGTTAGAAAAATTGTTTTTATCTCAAGATGAATTTTATTTTTGTATATGGGAATTTACAGAGTTTAATTAAATATATATTTGTTAGGCCAAGGATCACGAAAATTACTACTTAAGAATTTTTTTTAGTCCAGGATTGATGCACACTGGTCTTGTATCCCTGCCTTGATACTGTAAACTGTTTGGCTTCTGTTTTGCAAGGCTGGTGTTGGCTGTGATGGCAGGGTATAAACCGAGTATTAAGATTCTGTCATACATTGAAAAAAATCTTTGAATTTCCTAGCCAGGGTTGCTTGTTAAAATATGATACACTGAATTCAACTGTGATAAGTTTTATTCAGGTGTTGGAGGATAGGGTAGAACAGCTTATGTGGAAGTCATAATTTATAACCAAACAGTACAAAACAAGATCAAAAAGTTTCATTTTGACTTTTATTTGGTTGTCATTATTTGCTGCACCATTTAGCATTATGTTCTGAGTTGCAGTCAACAGCACACTATGATTAATCTTCAAAAGTTAAAATTATATATTGGTAATAACTTGGCTTATTTTAAAATTTGATGATTGCAACGAAGTGTTCACTAACAAATATTGTGTACAAATTAACAATCTCATGATGAGAATACTTCTTTAGTATCCTGCTCACAATGGACACACTATTTTTACATATCTTTCTAAATGGAAAAAATCTTGAGTTAGCACTTGAAAACTACTACTTCAACAGGTATCCCTGATTTTTGTTATTTTTTCATAATTTTGTGGGAGGGGGTTAGCTTCTTTAAATACAAATACTAATGACATTTATCATAGTGATTATCATCCATCACTCACTTCCCTAGGAAATATTCAGAATTGCTAGTAAAGTAGTATGTTTTATGACATTGTCAAGTTTAATTCTGTGATATTTATTCTAACATGTACATTTGAAGCTAGTCTGGTTAAATTTCCTTTTAGTTTCAGTCAGTCTAATGAAACTAAATTTACAAGTCGTCCTCCCTCCACTCAAGAAAAAAATAAAGCATTTATTGTTAATAGAGCTGCATATGTACCCCCAACCATTACAAGGTAAATACATCTAACACATGTAAATTCTCATAATGAATGACTATACTTAATATGAATTGATAGTTATAGTCTTCTGTAGTATAAAATTGCTGTTGTGAAGCAATGGAAACTAAGTGTCACCTTAAACCAAACAGAGAAAATAAAAAGTGAAAACTCGCCTTACAACTCTGTTAAATCTGAATGATGGTTGCCTCCTGATGATGCACTGGCAACTTCAATTCTCCACCATACCTAAAAATGACAAAAGTAAGTGAACTGTATTTTTCCTAACTTTACAAACCCTTGGTCCTTTACATGAGGAATTACTCTAGGTGAAGCTGGAAAAGGGCTGTTAAACTCTTGAACAGAGTGGTTAGGCAGTAACTACCATCCGGATGTATATATTCCAGTTTGCCTTTCAGCCCAGGTTTCAGATTGAGGGGTGGTATGAGATGGGCATCAGAAGGACCTCAGGTTTGTACAGTTAGGAAAAATACCAAATTTGTAACTAATTTGTATTTTTCATAACTAACAAACCTGAGGTCTTAACATTAGGATTTACTAGCGCCAAGCTGGAAACCTGTAGAATTAAAATTACACTTGTGAGATCCAGGGACTAATGGCATCTATACCAGGTCACGGGGCATGTATACCCAGAATGCCCACGGCTACCTTGACCCATCAGTTATATTTCTAACCCAGTTGTTTTACGACTGGCTAGAGGGGGAGGGGTGGTTCGAGGTGGGCCTTTAACTGTTAAGACCTCAGGTTTGTTAGTTATGAAAAAAACAAATTAGTTACAAATTTGGTATTTGTTCATACACGAAACAAACCTTCGGTCTTAACATTAGGATAGACTTACTATTGGAGGGAGGTAAGTCTCTACAACTGACTGGGAGTTTGCCACCTTATCCATTTCCGAATATATAGGGAAATTCTAAGAGAATGGACAATGAACCTAGGACCAAAGATATAAGCGGATCTATTGGTTTCCTCCCACTGGGTGTAGATACCATTCTACTGTTTACTCTTGTCCCTTGCGACTGGATCCACCTTCACCCCTCTTTTCCTTATTATCCAGAGGGGTGTGTTGCTACTGAAAAGTATATCATCAGCTAAGATAGCTTCACAGTATGGCTGACCATCTCACCTGCATCTAGTCCGTTCCAGCACATGACGGTACTCTCCTTCATATTGCCCGTAGTTAAAGGAGTAGGAAGAAAGTAGTAAAGAAAAAAGACCAGTCATCCCATTCATTCTACTTTCATACCTTCATCTTAGACTAGATGCAAACTGACCCGCCAGGGCACTGGATGAACTATATCACTTGTTGGGCCGCCACCACTGGACCCAAGGAAAAGGTGTCCAAGGATCTATGGGCAACATCTTTCAAATAAAATGAGGTGAAAGTTGTTTGGCGCTTCCACACGCCAGCTTTCAGAATTTTATCCACAGACATGTTTCTTCTTAAATGCCAGGGAAGCACTCACACCCCTGATGTCATGAGCTCTAGCTCCCACCTGGCTATCTGACCCTCTGCCTTCTGCAGTATAAGCATCTCTGATCGTCTCCCTTAGCCAAAATGATATTGTATTCTTGGACACTTCCTTCTTGTTCCGTCCTGTACTTACGAACAACCTGGCACCCCGGCCTGAGGTGCCTTGTTCTCTTTAAGTACTCCCTTAGTGCCCTGACGGGGCACGGGAGCATTTCAGCTTTGTCGTTGTCTACAAAGTCTGCCAAGGAAGGTATGGTAAAGGAGTCGAATCTGCCGTCTACTATTGTTGGATTTTGGGTCTTTGCCACGAATTCTGGGACAAACTCACACACCATTGATCTCCAACCTCTCGAGTGCTTTATGAGATATGAGAGGCCCTGTAGCTCCCCCACCCCTTTTGGTTGAAGCCAGGGCCAGTAAGAAGACCTGTCTTCAGGGGTCAGGCTCCTATCCGTGGACTGCCTTAGTGGTTCGTAGGGGGGTTTTGTCAGACTACTCAGTACCTTGGTCAGATCCCAATCTGGGGCTTTTAGCTCCTTTGGTGGGCATGACTGTTCAAAGCTCCTCATCAGCATGGCCAACTCCCATGAAGACGATATGTCCACTCCTTTCATTCGTAAGACTGAGGCTAGAGCAGCCCTGTACCCCTTCACTGCAGATACAGACATATGTTTTTCTGTTCTGAGATATATCAGAAAGTCTGCTAACTGCTGAATAGTGGTACCGAGTGGTTATCACGTTCCCTCTACGACACCATTCACAGTATGCTGACCACTTTCCTTGGTATACTGTCGCAGATGATTTTCTGATATTACCTGCCATTTCGTCTGAGTCTTGCTGCTCTCACCGATGTAGTACTCTTGGCACATCTACTAGGAGTTCCAGTAGGTCTGGAAACCACTCTGCTTTCGGCCATAACGGGGCTACCAGGGTCATCTTGAGGTTCTGAGACCGCATTACCCTGTTCAGAACCTGACGGATTAGACAAAATGGAGGAAATGCGTACACGTCAGATTGTCCCAGGGGTGTTGTAGCGCATCTTCTGCTACTGCCTCTGCGTCCGGGACTACTGAACAATACACTTCCAACTTATTGTTGTACCTGGTTGCGAATAGGTCTATGATCGGTCCTTCCCACAACATGAGCATCCTGTCCACTCCCTGTTGGTGTAGGGACCACTCCGTTCCCAGAATCTGATCCCTGCGGCTCAACTTGTCGGCCACTATGTTTCTTTTTCCCGGAATATTCCTGGCCTTGATGTATACCAGGTTCTCTATAGCCCACTGTTAAGTTGAACTGTCATCACATGTAACTACCGAGAAACTAGGCCTCCTTGCTTGTTTATATAAGCTACTACTGTGGTGTTGTCTGACATCAATACCACTGAGTGTCCCTTTACTCTCTCCCTGAATTCTTGTAGAGCCAGGAAAGCTGCTTTCAACACCATCAACTCCTCCATATGGGCTCCCCAGCCTTCTAGTGACGCATCCGAGAACAGCAAGAGGTCTGGGGAGGATTGTTGAAGGGGGACACCCACTGTCAGATTGTCGTCGTCCACCCACCACAGCAAGTCTTTCCTCACTTCTGCCGACAAGGAATTTGCTAGTACGGGTGATCTACTGTTGGTGACCAAAACTCCTTCATCCTCCATTGTAGGGACCGAAGGTGTAGCCTTCCTTGTGGTACTAGCTTCTCCAGGGAGGTTAGGATTCCCAGCACCACCTGCCACTGTCTTGCTGGCTGTGTCTGCTTTCCCAGAAAGGCATTCACCACTTGTTTGCATTTCTCTACTCTTTGGTCTGTCGGGAATACTTTGGCTTGTGTTGTGTCTATCACCATTCCCAGATATTCCAACGTTGACTTGGATCCAGCTGCGACTAATGCTGATTCACCACAATACCTAGGCTGTGACAAAGCTGCAGGAGGGCCGCCCTGTCCCTGAGTAATTTCTCCCTGGACTTTGCTATCACCAGCCAATCGTCCAGATATCTTATTAGCCTGATCCCTTTCCCCTGAGCATGCGCCCACGTGACACGAGGGTGAACACACTTGTAAAAACTTGAGGAGACGTTGTCAATCCGAAGCACAGGACCTTGAATTCGAAAGCTTTCCCTGCAAGACTGAAGCGGAGAAATTTCCTTGAAGACTGATGGACTGGTATCTGAAAGTATGCGTCCTTTAGATCGACTGTCAGCATAAAGTCTCCGATTCTGACTGCTTGTAGAACCGTTTTCGGAGTTTCCATCTTGAAACTGGTTTTCCTTATAAACAGATTCAGCGTTGACAGGTCTATTACTGTCCTCCACTCCCCGTTGGCTTTGGGTACCAGGAAAATCCTGCTGTAGAAGCCTTTTGTCGGACTGCATACTTGTTGCACAGCTCCTTTTTCCATCATCTTCTTCACTTCGTCCTGCAGAATAGTGGCCTTCTGAGATTTGTGGTCATAAGTGACGTGGGGTAATGGTTGATCTGTCAGGGGCGGGGTTACCTCGAACGGATCAAATACCCGATCCTGAGAACTCCACCACCCACTGCTCTGCCCCTAGTTCCTGCCACACCTTCCAGTGATTTGCCAGGCAACCCCCCGCTGGTGTGGCCGAGTGATGGGAGGCACCCATCCTATCTTCTTGAGCCTCTCCCTCTTCCCCTATTGCCCCTTCCTCTGTTGTTTCTAATGTGAAAGGGCCGATGAGTTATCCTCTTTGGGGAAGAGGGTCTTGTGACTCTATTAGGGATGCTATGTCTCACTGTCTTCTTTCGAGACATCTGCTGTTGTCTTCCCTCCAAAGGAGTAGTTTGACTGTTAGACGTTTTCCTAACTGCCTGTTGCACCAACCTATCGTTAGTGTCCATCCTTCTTCTATCTATCGCCTCTTCCAGTATGACCTCTGGCAACAGTAGTTGCGATTCCAAGATATCCCCATTCCTAACAGGGAATCCAAATCCACATTGCGGCTTAGTCTAGCCAATGCTGCATCTCTCCTCATTAGCAGGATATTGGCCAAACATTGGCACTTACGTTTGTCAGGTACGCAATCGCCTTGGACCCTGACTGTAGTAATCTAATGAACAATGGTTCATCCACTACTTCCTTGTTGCTTCCGAGGATGCAATTTTCGCCACTGCTGTTGACCAAAGGTCTAACCAGGACGCAGCCTGAAAGACAGAAGAAGCTGTTGCTTCTAACGTAGCAGCCTCTTGGTACGTCATCGAAGGGCACTCCATTTTAACCTGATCCAAGGTTAATCCAGGCCTTAACCTTACAACATTAGGGTTCATTTGTCTAGACAGCAAAGGGACCTTCGGTGTCGTATATATTTCCTTTACTTTATCATTGGAGGGGGAATAAATTTAAATGATCTATTAGATCTTAAGGAATTATCCCTCCCTGCAATCTTTGCGTTTTACGTTGTTGCAAAAGACCGATTCCGCATGACTCGAAACAAGGCAATTCATACGACACCTTGGGTATCCCTCTTTAGCCAAACGCCATGTCAATTCCAGGAGGAAGCATACTGGCCGGTGTTTCTGTCTTCTCCGAAAGGCTATTGAATTGATGAATCAAATCAATAACCTCTGCATACGAGGCCAGAAACTCTTGGTTTTCTCCTTCCTCCGGCTCTAGTGTACCACTCTCCGTCACGAGGGATGTTGTCTCGCCTCTATCTTCTGACAGACGGCCCGGAATTCCACGGCCGCCTGCCCCTACGGCCGCGGTCTCTTTGATCTTTGCTGGCCGCTGTTGGCTCGATCCCAGATAGTCAGCAGGGGAACGAGAACGTCTCACTCTTTCTCTGCTCACGGATCTAGAGCGAGAATCTCGTCTAGATCTCCAAGATGAAGGCTCCCTTAAGACAGAGGTAAGTTCGTCTCTATTAGCATTGGCATCGTTTTCGAGCGTCGGCGAGCCCGGCCTCGGCCTTCTATCCAGACGGACACTGCCTTCCACGAACGTATCCGCCGAGGTTGTCAACTCTATATTTTTCGTACTTTTAATAGGAGCCTTATCATCCTTCGTACGTATTTTGAACGGCCTTACGGGCAAAACTGGGACCTGCATTCCATCCTCTGCTGCACCTTTCGCCGCCAACGTCGATTTTACCAGAGGTATCGCAGTTTTTGCGATCCGAACTGGCAACTCCGCCTCGGCCGCTAGCTCGCCGGCCGTAACCTCTCTCGCTTGTTCGGACTCTTGCGAACGGCTTCGTCTGCCAACCTTGTGCTTAATAGCCACTGATTTTCCGACCTTCTTGCTGACTTGGAAATGACAGTCTTGGTCCGAAGAAGAGGAAGAATTGATTCTTCTCCTCTTGGCCCGAGGATCCGCCAGGAACTCCCGAATCCTCCTCCAACGCTTGACTGGCGCTCGCCGTGACGTTATCGGACTTAGCGATGACGCCGAACTAGAGGAAGAAGACGAAGAAGGCGAATCACACTTTTTCTTTTTGTCTCTCTTATTCATTCTCTCCTCTATATCCTGTAATTTCTGCATTACAGTTTGCATTGACGGGTCAGAAGGCGTATTAGCGTCTGGGTGCAGCGAAAAAGGCCGAGAACCGGTCTGTGACGTCATCACGCCTGCCATCTCAGAGTGTGACGTATGTTGTGACGTCATCCCTCTCGTAGGGAGAGACTGAGAGGTTTCTGCTGCAACCGCACGTTTGCTGCCAAACTACCTCCCACGTTCTGCATCGCTGTAAATACTGAGTGGGATGGTGAAGGCGCGGCATTAATTCCCATAAATTGCAAGCCCGGGGGATGAGGAACATTCAGCGCTGCCGGACCCTGCTGGAACCGTGACGTCATATAATGCGCAAGCAGACCATCCAAGGTTGGTACGCCTGTAGGCCTAGCGCTGACCACGTACCATCTAACCTATGCGCTTGAGTAGCAGGAGCCTGGAACAAAGATGGCGGATCTCCCCCTCTACTTGCTGGGAACAAAGGAGAGTGCAAATTATTCATAAAATTACCCAAGGCCCCTCCTGACGTTTCCGATACAGAACCGCTAGGAGAAACCGAAGTGGTATGAGACAATTCAAAAGCAGGTGGAGAAACATACGATGCAGCCTGGTTTATTACCGATACAAAAGAAGCCGGTAAGGTTTGGTCATCCAAAGATGGCGTCACCCCCTTTCTTTTGTATTGGCTTTTCCCATAGAACTTCTTCCACTGTTCCACCGACCAACCGCGACAAACAGAACACGGATTAGTAACCGTACATACGTTTTCCCTGCACCTACTACACGTTGGATGAGGATCCGTCGACACCGAAGTTAGGAACCTAGAACATGGAAAGCCACTGACTCCTGGGCATTTCCTTTGTCTCCTCTTCGAAGCGGTAGACGATCCCGATGTTGAGGCAAAATTCTCCATCATACCACGTATACACTCTTACCACACACTGATCACACTTGGAGAAAGAAAAGGAATGAAAAAAAAAAATAAAAAATGAAATGGATAAAGAACGGGCAAACTGAAAAACCGGCTTTAAATGAGATAGACAGTAACACGTCTTATCTTAAAGGCGGTAGGAAAATAACTGATGGGTCACAGGTAGCCGTGGGCATTCTGGGTATACATGCCCCGTGACCTGGTATAGATGCCATTAGTCCCTGGATCTCACAAGTGTAATTTTAATTCTACCGGTTTCCAGCTTGGCGCTAGTAAATCCTAATGTTAAGACCGAAGGTTTGTTTCGTGTATGAACAATTACAATTTACTTTCATTTGTAGTCATTCATAACTACACGCTATACAAACCACAGGTCCTTTACATTAGGAAGGCTCATTGGTTGGAGGGAGTAATCTGAGTGAGTATCTTTTAACTGACTTCAGTTTGCCACACCTGGGTTACTCCTGGTCGAAAGAGCGAGGAGGACCCTGCCTCTGACATCTAGTCAGACTTCTGAAATTTTTTGAATGAGAGAGGAATCCTAACTCTCATGAAAAAAGGCTGAGAAGAATCTTGTAATAGGATGCAATAAGGCATGGAGCTGAAAAGGTCTGTTTTATTGCCAGTCTCTCCTTCCTCCCCTTGCTAGAGGAAGTAGGATTGCTTCTATAATTCTAGTTGAAAAATAGAATAGGTGCTCGATGTGTAGACTTAACGCATCTGATGTCAGTTCCAGCAAGTGTAGGTTCGAGCCCTATTCTCCAACCAAAAGAGGGGGAGGAGGAGGAGAGGCCAGTCACACTCCTAATCCCCCCACCCCCCCCCTTCACTTCCAGAACCACACCTTAGCTAGATGCCACCTGTCCTGTTAAAGGAACTGGGTGAGAAAACACAACATCTAAGTATCTACCACAGGTCCAAGGACTTGTGGGCAAGACCCAAAGGTAGAAAGAGAGAACTGTGGTCCAATGAGACTTTCTGTTTCCAGACCAATAGATTCCTTTAGAATGCAAGGAATGGACTACACCATTGATTTCATGAGCTCTCGGGCAAATTGTACAGGTGTCATCATCACCAACTGTAGAGAACCTCCTTCCACTTGTCTCGCAAAACGTTCACAAAACTCGGTGAAAGACTTGTCCCTAGACACTTCATCCTCAGGCAAATTAGTATTAGTGAAAAGTTGTTGACATCCAAGTCTGGGATGTAGTAGTAGTAGTAGTTTTTTTTTTTTTTTTTTTTTTTGAAAAGTACAGCACTGTGCTAAAAGGACTAAGTAACAATTGAACTTGATCATCAGTTACAAAGTCCAAGACTTGAACCTGGCAACAGATGCCAACAGATTCGGAGTTTGCTAAGACATCTGAGATAGAGTGGGGCATTAATCCCCATCTCTTAAAGGCCCACATCAAAGAAGGTGCATGAAGGTTGTCTATCCTCTTCGCCATGCCGGAGGGAGATGAGAGGTGATCTTGAAAAACCTATCTGTCTGATGATTGTAGCAAGGATGTTAACGGAGCAAGAGATGAGAACCCTCAATGAGGGTCAAATGCCGGGTCTCTGGGATGGCAAGACAGAATGAAGTTTCATTTGTAGCTAAATCTTGAGAAACGAGGCTATATCTGGTGACAGAATTGGCTGAATGTGGACCGAAGTCTTTCACAACTGAAATGGAGAGAAGCAACTCGCGTTGGAAGAAGACAAAGTTTGCAATCTGCTGAAGCTAGTTATTCAGAGCTATTCCTGTTGCCCTTTGGCGAGAGAGCCTAGCTTGCAAGGGAAGCTGGATAGACTCTAGTCGTGAAAAGACAGGGATTGTACTGCCTGAGGAACTGCTCCCGTGTTGCCAACACTGAAGGTTGTCAGGGATGAACTCTTCTCAGTACCTCGGAAGGTTTGGCGAAAGGTGAAGTCTTCTGGCATTCATCCTCAATCGAGGGTGAACAATGTTCGTTGAACATCTTGCAAATTAGATAAACATGGAGAGAAGACTAAAGCGTCGAGTTTGTCTCAAAGTTACCACGTGTCATCACCGTTGCCCATGGGTCAGGTGCGATGGAGCAGAAAACCTCCAGACTTCTGTTGTATTGGGTGGTAAATTGAAAGATAATAGGGAGTCATCAAAGTGAGCAATCTCTCCGTGTAAGCCTGACAGAACTATCAAGTGCACTACAGTTACACAAGCACTTGCAATGTCAATCAAAACAGGAGGAAAATAAGACTTGTTTGGTGATAAATACCACTACTGTGGTGGTGTTACTCAACAACACCACTCTGTCTCTCTCAAACTAATTCCTAAAACTCTTGGAATGACCGAAAGGCTGCCTTGAGTCCCATGATGTTGAGAAAGATTTGTCTTTGTCGCATATCTCAAAAGACAACGGTCTTACAGGTATGTGCCTATTACTTGGTCAGTGCATCTGTTACAGGATCAAGGAAATTATCATCATCAGAATCCATTAACGTACAGAGAAGAGGCATAAGGAAAAAATGCAAAAGAAGAGGTAATTAAAGAAGGAATGCAATAACGATCTTACAGATAACGACTACTCGAGGAGAACAACGATGCCCACATCACTAACAACAGAGGCTGTCTTACGAAGGCCCAGTCTTCCAAAACTTGTGTATACACACCGACAGATGCGCTAGACCTGTGTCACCCTTCTACATGAAAATTTGTGGACACTATGCCTCTACTGACACATCTTACCAAGAATTAATTTCAGATAGGCCATCTCAAGAGGCCGTCTAGCTAGAGTTAGTATAAGAATTCAATGTTCCTATGTTTAAAAGAGGAAGTTGAGACTCCTCCCTTAATAAGATAAGCCTATGGGTTTTAACCAATTGAATCAGGAGTGCCAGACTTCTAAGGACGTCCAATGGAGAGCCTCGACAAATACCCAAAGACACACACTCAAGGATCAAGGTAGGGAAGAAGGCGACATTTTGACAAACACATAGTGGTTCTTTCAGAAAATGCCACACCCAGAGTCAAAATCGAGAACCCAGAGGAAGCACTAGAAAGATTACATCCAAAATAAAAAGGCTCAACCTAAGGGAGAGAGAAGAAAAGAAAAGAGAAAGGGGAAGCACAAGATCGAGGGAGAGAATAGGGCATGAAGTGTAGGGGTGAAAGTGTTGATTACAGCCCATAGACAAAGAACTATAAAAATTTCCAAGAGTGCCAATAAACACAGAATGAACTTGTAAAGATATGAAGTGCCTTTTATTTTAAAATAATTTGTCTGGGTCCAAGCACCCAAATCAGAGGTGGAAAGAAGTTATGTTTTAATTGCAAGAATAAACTAGAGTATAAGTGAATGACTATATAATAATTTCCCCAAGAGTAAGATAAATCAAGAATAAGAAGATACCAACCATCTTTTGTACAAAGCAAACTAATTATTCAGTAATACCCTGAACTTATGCGAGGTTAGGTTCCAGACCCCTTAGCATAAAGGGAAGTTTCACGTAAGTTTAGCATGATCTCTAAAAATGCTAATAAATGCTTGCTTCTAGTTTGAACACTAAATATGACCCTTGTCATGCTCCATAAGTATTAAGCCAACTTTTAAATAAAGTTAAAGTTACTGTAATTTGATTTACAAGTTAATTTGATACATTACCCTTAAAAAAGAAATAACTGGTTGGAGTAAAAATAGTTACAGGAACTACTGCGTACGTTACCCCAATTCATAGATGCCATTTTTGTTTTCCCTCAGAATAAAAAGTTTTCTTTGTGTCACTAGGTAAACTTCATATGTCTTATAACGAAAGTAGGTACACAATTCAATGAAAGAAAACATATACTATGTACATAGGTAATGTTTACAGAGGGGAAGGTAAAATTCAATCAATTTAAAATCATTTACTAGTGTGAGGGCTAACTAAGAGAGAGAGAGAGAGAGAGAAATACGTAAGTCATGTGAGGTAAAACTCTGGAGGGGTATCATCTTTAAAAATTGCGAATTGGATCATCTTCTGAAAGTACATTAACTGTATGTGCTGTAATTACGTAACAGTACATAGATTGTACCAGTACTTTTCTCCGAGGATAAGATAGTAATTTTCACAGAACGACAACTCTGTTATGTCTCCGATATGTTTTACTAGTTGATCATGAAGGTCTTGTATAGTGACAAACACTGAATTACGTACTGCCTTTGTATATATTTTCAAAAATATAAATAGCTTATACAGAATCTCCAAACTGATTTTACACTTAAAAGCATGAAAACTTAAATTAGTATACTGGTGTGTACTAAAGAAATTAAAGTTTGTGAAGGGATATCATCATTGAAAAGTGTAGTAACTTTGTGAATGGGTATTGCATCTTGTAAAGTACGTATATGCACTAACTGTAGGTGCTGTAATTACCTTTGTATCATATTTATGCATGTACAAAAATAAAAATAATACATTTTTAATAAAGATTTTATACAGAAAGGCTTTAACACAAAAATTTACATTATAAATTAAACAAACACTTTTGCAGGGTTTTGCAATGTTTCTGGAGGATTCACAAATGTTCATGCTATTGTGAAAAACTTGTGTATGATAATGTTAGGTTCCAATGAAAAGTTTGCACTATTGTGAATTGGTGCAACTCGAATCGCGTAAGTTCGGGGTATTACTGTATGTCTCATTGTCAACACGTATGTCTCATTGTCAACACCAATCCAGTAGCCACACTCACAGCCATTTCTACCTTAACGTTAGACCCCATCTATACATCTGATACAACAGAAGCATGTCACAAGGAGAATATGCAGACATATTAAAAGGTTCCTGTTGATCGAGCACCAGCCTAAATCCTTCATCATTCAAGAGAAAAAGATTCACGACTGGAAGTAGACCTTCATTTCCAACTGAAGAGAGTGAAGGTGTAGTTGCCCTGAGGGGAGGCTTCTACTGCAACGACAGGACACTGAAGACTACGTAGCTCTGGCTGAATCGGCTACTCCCATGTACCTATTTTGAGAGTAGCTATGGCAAGGAGAAACAGCAAGAGACAGGAGTAGTTGGCACAGGAACCTTCCGAGGCATGAAGAATCACTCCTGTCAAGGCAGCAGAGGGGGAGAGAGCTTAATTGGACATCTCGACCCGAAAGAACTCCTTGTCCAGAGAAAAAGTTTCTTCCTTGACCAATGAGCCATGGGTGAAGGGCATAGAAGATGCAGATGAAGATAAGTTTGAAGGAGGTGCTACATCTCACAGGACTCCTTCCATGCAGGACTTCTTCCTTGACTCTTCTTCAACATCATCTACAGGGTAGTGGGTTTGCTTTTTAACCCTTAGTGGACGGGTAAAAAAATCAATATGCAGCTCCTCAGGCTGGGTAAACTTTGAGGTTGGCCAATTAACACTTCAATGGAAAGAGGAAGATATGCAAATGGACATGGTGAAAGAAGAAAAATTCTAAAAATTTTCCCTAACTTCATGAGAAGTTGAAAATGACTCTTTACAACCCCTTGTAGGGTATCTTTTACAAGGCAATCGTAAATTTTACCAAGTTATAAGTTTTTTCTAATAAATAATTTTTTGAAAAATTATAATTACAGCTCGCACAATATCAAACAGATGAGCAATAAAACCAGTAACAAATTCTTAGCATATTTTTGAAAATTTTATTTTTACACTTTCTAATATTTCTTTGCACTTTTCTTTGAAAATTACATAAACAATTGACATTCTATTATTAGGGACAAGAACAAAATCGAACAGCAGCCCCTCGGCATATTTTTGAGAAAATTTACAAAAAGACATCCGGTGAGACAGAGACGCAGTACACTCTCCCTTGAAGTCAGAAACAGAGCTGAAGTCCTGAGATGCCAGATTCATGATTTTAGCCTGTGAAAGTTCCCATTAGTGAATTTATTGGCTATAGAAGTATTGGCACCTCTTTCCCACCTGATTCTTTCCAAATCGATGGTGCTTAATGTTGCTTCTCTACAGGATCAATCCGTCCACCACCCAAACCTGTTATTACTACCGAGAAGCTATCCATCCATGAATGGTTAAAAAATATCAAATACTATATACAGTATACAAAGGTCAGAAAAGATCCCATGAGATAAAGGAGCTTAACGACAGTTGAGCTCACGAAAACACCTGCATCACATGATGGCCGATACCAAACTGGAATATTTACATCTGGGCAGCGGGCTATTCCCACCTACTGGATGGTAGTTATTGCCTAACCACCTTGTTCAAGAGTTGAAACAGCCATCTTAGCTGAACGTAATTCATTATGTAAAGGACCATTGGTTTATATATTGGTAGGAACAATTAACAATTGTTCATACATGGAACAAACCTTGATCTTAATGTACGGATAAATTGACATAAGCTGATGTAATTTCTGTCACAACAAAAGGCACAAACCCACTAACCCGCCCATCACACACCCGAGCTGTTTGCTATAGAGGTGTCAGCAACCTCTAAATTATCATCAACATCGCTTTCTAATTCCATTAAAAGTAAGTTGATGACATCCATACCCAGAGAATACTGCCTGCTGGCCATTGTTGGTGGAAGTATGCATCTTCCATATCTACTGTCACCATCCAATCTCCTTGACGGATGGAGGATAAAACACACTGGCTTGTTTCCATCCTGAATTTTTGTCTGCATGAAGTGATTCAGGGCACTGATGGCCAGGACAAGTCTCCAAACCCCCAATGACTGGGGATGATGAAAAGGCGATTGTAAAATCCCTCCGAGGTGATGTCCTCGACCTCTTCTATGGCCTTGTTCGGGATCACCGAGTCCACCTCCTTTGCCTGGAGTAGGCTGTCAACTGGATGGGTGTGGACACAAGGGGAAGTTTTTGCATGAATGGTATTGCATAGCCCTCTCTGAGAACTTCCAAAATCCATGGCTCTGCTTTCCTTTCTTCCCATTTTCTCCAGAAATGTAAACGCCTGGCACCCACTGGGACGACTCCTCACTTACTAGAGGAGGGTCTGGTGGAAGTCTTTTAAGAGCAGGTTACTGTGTGGCTGTGGTTGGGCCCTGGCTCTCCCCCCTCGAAAGGGTTATTGCAGTAAAGGAGGGACATTCCTGGGAAGATGATCTGCTGGAGCACGTCCTGACTCCCTTGGGCATTTGCCAAATAGTTTTGATTAAAACATGTTTCTCTCACATTTTGTTCATGGTCAAGTTTGATGGTACTATACCGAAGCTTGCGGGAGTTTCATCCATGTTGCCAATGCACGATAATAGTCGTTAGCAGATGAGCATTCTTTCCTCAGCTTCAGCTACAACTTGCAGCTTAAATTTAGCAGTATATGCCCTTGCTGATCTTTTCTCCATAGCGAAGGATATAGTAACGTAAAAATATATCCGTCCTATTCTACTTATGGCCATTTGTAACATAACTACGGTAATTTTTTTACTATCTTACAATGGTTGAAATGCAAGCAAACCACTATTGTTATATGATTCATTGTTCATAGCAAATCAGCTGTTTCTGGCTGTATGTGTATACACAACAAGTATAACATTAGTAACAATAATTTTAGCATTCTCTTTTACTTTTTAAACTTCACTAGAAGATGGGATAGATAAAGCGATGGAGGAAAAGGGGTTAGCCTAACTAGAAAATGGGATAGATACAGAGGAGGAAAAGGGGTTAGCCTATCATAATTTGGTCGGGGCCTGAAGCACGTTTCGTGAACTGGAACAAAAATTTTTTGAACATCTGGTTCGTAAACTGATTTGTTCGTGAGCCGAGGTACCACTGTACAGTACTAATTTGTGAATATTTCTGTGTAAAATACAGCAAATAGGCAAATTTTCTGCCAATAATTGGTATATATGGCCCATAGGAAAATCCGTGAATAGGCGAGTCTGCAAATCCTGAGTTCGCAAATAGCGGGGGTTGACCACAATTTGAATGCTTGGCAGCCATAGGGTGTTTAGAAAACACTTCGTGTACGTCACTCACAGAACACTCATCTATCACTGTGTTATTGACTCCTGCTGGGTGCTTGGCAGACACTATACGCTCTACAGACACTGAGCACTCGGAAGACTTCTTACGAGAATGCACAGGAATGAAAAAATTGGGTGACGCTACTCTTCTTGGTTTAAAAAAACTACAGGATGGTTCTAAACTAAGCTCCTGATCTTCGGAGTTCTTGCAGGGCTGCGGGCCTTTTCAGCAGCCTGGAAGACTTCTGAAGTGCCAATGAGCTTACTGAGAGCGGGAGGCCGAGACACTAGATGATAAAGCATACACATTCAGCTGGACGCCTTTCCAGTGACGGTCTTCAGAGTCCTTGATTGAGGGGCAGAGTCCTTCAAGTACTGGGTTGAAGGGGGGGGGGACCACCTGTGGGCAAACTCCGCTGACCTCCCATGGACTAACAGTTTCCCTCCTCCTAGGTCACTGGATTTTAACTTACCTTAAAAAAGGGGGGGTTTTGGTATTATTATTTTTAGAGAAGAGGTCGCCAGAAAACTCAGCTAATTACTTTACATACATTTATTTACAAGAGGCCGTTGAAATGGCCCGGAGAAAGAGTAAATGCAGCTTATCCGCACGGGGACCAAAATTATCTCTCACAAGGGTATAGCTGGCTAAAATGAGATTCACGTAAATGCTGGCTTTCAAAATTATTCATATTATCTTGCAGTAATGCAGCACTTGCGGGTGTGAAGACTTGGACATGTGACTCAGCAAATCTGGAAAAAATCCCAGATTAGACACAAAATAAAAAGGGAGACTTCTTGCACAAGTTACGATTATTCAGTTTTCTCTACCACACTGGAGAAAAGGAACTCTAGTGTTTAACTGAGGTATGCACTGAAGACTTAATCTTTAACAAGTCACAAGGGGAAGCACATGGCCCGATGAGGACAAAGGGCTTTTGATGTAAGAGTGTTACAAGGGAAATTTGAAAATGAAATTAGCAAGAGTCTTCTTGAAGAAAAAGAGCTGGGTTGGAGTTTTACACTTTCTAGACATACTGTAAATCCTTAAGGCTTGGACATGTGTCGTGCTATGAAGATAGTCCCACCAGCGTTTGGACAAAGGGCTGACGTTCCGTCAGAAGAGGAGAGAAGAGGCGTGTCTGCCTTGCTGTAGGTCTCGCTTCGACTGAGAGCGATGCTGGGTGTCTTGGGAACGCGGGGATTTCACACACCACCTTGGGCATTGCCTGAAAGTGAAAAACAACCACCAGCAAATTTGGAAGGAAAAAGGTCTTATGGTAGGTGTCCCTAAAACCCATATCGAGGCCTAGCTAATCCCGTGACTTGACCGTCTTACCCCTAAGATTCGGCCGGACCAGAAATTCCTTTTCACCCGTCCTACATGTGTTCTCTCCCAAAATCAGCTGATTTAGGAGAAAACATGGCTGCTCTTTTAGGCTAACTAAAATCTAGAAATTCTGGGTAGACGAGAGGGGCAATAAACGTATTAGCTCCCCCTGGTAAGAAGGCATTCACTCCCTTTCGGGCGTGAAGGCCTTGGCTAAATAAGTTGATCATCTCGACTACCCAGTTCTCCTACTCTAACTGAGGTTTTTTAGAGCAGCGATACGGCTAACTACAATGGCCTACCTAACCTATAGGTGGAGATGCTAAGTATACGAACTTATGGAATTAATGTAGTCTAGCCTAAGTGAGAATTACTGGTCGCCTGTGACGACAATCTAGTCTACCCCTATGTAAGGTTACTTTGAAAAAACTACTTACTACTACCCTAATGCCCTGGTACCTAATTATTAGCCTAACCTACTCATTACAATTAATTAAAGACGCAATCATTCCCAAGTGTGGTACGCAGAGCAGTGGTTTGTCGACCTGAATTGTTAAAATACATGAGAGGTAATGATGCGTGAGGATGATGAGTGATTAGTAGTGTACCGGGATGGAAATATAATGAGGTAATTATGACATTTACATGAGGGTAAGTATTACAATTTCTAGGGGGTGAAATTGTTAATCTACTGGCAGAGATCAGGCTGGCCACCTTCTCTGGGTAGGTGCCAGGATCACTCTGCAAATGAATGTGACACTGTACCTCAGGCACAGGTGCCAAGGAGAGCATGTGGCTCTTTGGTTAGTTTGTTAATTTGCTACGTCCCTCCTTCTTCTTATTCCTCCAGGGCCTGGCTACACCAGTCCCAGGAGTTGATGGAGGCACCGACTCGGGTAAAGCCAGAAACGCTGTCAGGAGCAGAGGCAGTGGTAGCCTGAGGGATTTCAGGAGAACACCCTACTTCGGTATCTGCAGCAACCGTCGTAGAGGTGGAACCTACTGCAGGGGAGGCCCTCACTTCAGCTGCTGCGACAGCCGTCGTAAGGGTAAGACTCCAGGCTGACTCCTGGTCGGGCAGTTACTGGTCATCCAGAGGAGGTGTAAAGGTGAGGTCTGCCGGAGGTTCATCCTCGGGCGACAGGTGATGTGGAAGAAGAACCGTGGACTTGGGACTGGACATGGGCTGCGGTAAGCTCCATGCCTGTTGAAGGATCTCCTGTAGGAGTATCCTTGATAAGGTTAGGCGCCGGCACTAGCTCGGGGCCAGGCGCAGAGGTCAAGGTTTGTGGTGGCTCTACGTCCAGGCTGGATGGACCTTGGCACTGCTCAATGCTGCCAAGTGGCATTGGTAGAGAGTGGAGGTCGACTGGACCTGTGACGGGTACCAGAGGTGCAATAACTCTCAGCGGGCCCTTGGTAATGGGAGACAGAGGCTCCTGTCTCTCGTGGAAGGCTGAGCCTTGTGGAACATGAACAGTGTCCACTGCTGGTGGCTTGCTGGGGCACCTAGGCCAATTTGTGGAGTGCCCTATTACGTTGCAGATTTTGCAGCGGAACTGTGAGTGATCAATCTCCCTCCTTGGTAGCGGGGGAGACTGTTGGTGGCCATACTTCTGGGAGGAAGTACGTCTGGGATGGCTCCTTGCTTTGGAGTGTATAAATACGACTGTCGAAGTAGGAGAAAGGAGAGACCGTGAGAGAGATCACCAGTTAGTCACAGAGAGATATCCTCAGTAAGAGCCACAGATCAGATTATCTGTGAGAGATCAGCAGCTTCAGAGATCATCCGAGAAAGATAAGAGAAAAAGGGACCGACAAAGGATCAGAGGAAAAGTTGCTCGAGAGTTGGTTGGATTCTGGTCTTGTTGTCTTCAGGGGTGGACGACCGAGTTATCTCGACGTTTAGCAGACTTCAGAGAAGAAAATGTCCAGCTAGAGGTTTTGGGGGAGTTCCTGACTTTCAAGTATCGAGAGTAGACTATTTTCTGCAATACGGAGTCAAGAGGACGTCTGCAATCGCCGATCTCCTTTTGTGAAGCCATCGCTTCGAGTCACCAAACCAGCCAGCAAGTATTTGAATTACCTCGCTGTTCCCCCAGTTCATGCAGTGTAAGATTCTGCCTTTTTATGTAAATAGGAGATACCATTCTGCATTTACCTTTGTTAATAAGCTTGTAAATAAACCTTTGTTGTGTTAGTGTTTCTTTCTATATTCGTATCTCCAGTTTCAACTGTTGGTGTTGAAATATTTTTTTTTATTTATTTCATATGGACCTTTCTCAGAGGCCGTAACAGAAGCACATGGCCCGATGAGGACAAAGGGCTTTTGATGTAAGTGTGATACAAGGGAAATTTGAAAATGAAATTAGCAAGAGTCGTCTTGGAGAAAAAGAGCTGGGTTGGAGTTTTACACTTTCTAGGCGTACCGTAAATCCTTGAGGCTTGGACATGTGTCGTGCTCTAAAGATAGTCCCACCAGTGTTTGGACAAAGGGCTGACGTCCCGTCAGAGGAGGAAAGAAGAGGCGCGTCCACCTTACTGTAGGTCTCGCTTCGACTGAGAGCGATGCTGGGTGTCTTGGGAATGTGGGGATTTCACACACCACCTTGGGCATTGCCTGAAAGTGAAAAACAACAACCAGCAAATTTGGAAGGAAAAAGGTCTTATGGTAGGAGTCCCTAAAACCCATATCGAGGCCCAGCTAATCCCGTGACTTGCCCATCTTACCCCTAAGATTCGGCTGGACCGGAAATTTCTTTTCACCCGTCCTACGCGTGTTCTCTCCCAAAATCAGCTGATTTAGGAGAAAACATGGCTGCTCTTTTAGGCTAACTAAAATCTAGAAATTCTGGGTAGACGAGAGGGGCAATAAACGTAATAATATATAAACACTGGAATATATGACAGTGCAAAAAATAATTTCATATATAATTGTATACAAATCCTGCTGTGAGCAAAACGGTTAAAGCTAATGAGTTATTTTTTTTCGTTGTATTGTACACTAAATTGCAATGATTTTGGTATATAACAAATTGTAAAACGATCAAAGCAACACAGAGAAAATATTATCACAAAATGATGCATGAATTTGTGACGTGTGGATGTAAAAAGTTTTTTTTTTTTTTAAATCACCATAAATCGAAATATTGTGCTAGAGACTTCCCGTTTGTTGCAAAATGAAGGTAAATGATTGAATGTTACTAGAATGTAAGAGTTTTAGCTTACAATTGCATTTTTCAACCATTTCAGTCGAGTCAAAGTTGACCACAGGTTTAAATTTTGGCACTTGTCGTGATTTATGTGAAAATATTTCAAAACCGATAAAAGCTACAACCATGAGTTATTTTTTGTAGTATTCTACATGGAATTGCGTCCTGTTGCGTCACAAATACGCTAACACTCACAGAAGTTCTGCAAAACACGAATGCATCAAGAAATTGCTCTGCTCTCCGACGGTGCGTCGCTGATACTTTGCAGTGCAAGAAGAAAGAAATTCGCGCATGCGTGGCTGGGTAATGCTTGTAAACAAAACAACAGCGTGATCCATGAACTCTCAGCATCCCTCAAGGCGCGTGATTTAAAATCTTTTGCTAACTAGGCCTATAACTATTTTTCCGCAAATATTTAAAAAACTTTTTGTAGTCGACATACCGTACGTCCACTTGGCACCCAACCGACAATTTTATTTGACGTACAATATGTCCAGTCGGCGTTTAAGGGTTAAATGAGAAGTCAAAACTTTCCATTTACTCTGGTCCCATTTCATACTATTTTCACAATTAAGGTAAGGGGTGCAAACTTGTCCTCTACAAGAACTATACGTAGTATGGGTATCATATTTTGCAGAAGTCAGTCTAGTATTGCAGCCTTTACTGCAAACTATGCGAACTCCAGTCTGACAATATACAGACACAATCATTAAAGTCAAGCTAAGCTAAGCTAAATATGTTTAGCACTACCAAACCAAATAGTGTACTTCACCAAGAGCTGGCAAATGCTGCAACCAAGAGATGCAAACCAAAACAAAAGCTACCAAACAACCACGTTCAGTCGCTGAGTAGCAGGAACAAATTGAGTTTCTCAGCCGGGTTGTACCTATTCTTCCCAAAAGTGGGTGCGTCTAGTTACCTACACCAAAACAAGTGTGCTACCGCAATTTTTAAAACTTAAGTTGCTGCGATTAGTAGAAACTAATAGCAATGTAATTACTTGGTAAGTTACTTATAGTATAAAACAATAGATGTATCAACAAACTCAATTTTGAAACCATTGAAGTTAACTTATATACAATATAAAGTTCAGCGTTGAAGAAGCCTATTATACCCTATCAAATTGTAACAAATTTGCTCCTGGGAAAGGTAACATTTGATTTTGAAATCATCAAACATCTTGCACTATTAGCTAAATCATATATTTTACTTCTTAATTTTTGGCTCAGAAATTTGTTACCTGAAAAACAGTGTGACACTGTAATCATTCCCATATGCAAAACAGGAAAACACCCAAGTCAAGTAAACAACTACAGACCAATTTCCCTAAAAGGTGGATATGCAAACTGTTGGAGAAAATGGGACCTACATCAAAATAAGATAGATGCCTTTAAAGTTTGGATCACAGAACAACAGATCTGCTATAGATTCACTATCCCATCTAAAAGATTGCATCCATATACGATTTTAATCCATAACAATAGCTATTTTCTTTGATATAAAAAAGCCTCTATGATATCACAAAGAGATAGTTGGAATGAAAAATATTTACATGGACAATTTTGCAACATATGTACTACACAGCATGAAACATGACATGCTCAATATATCATCAATAAAACAATGCTATAGGAAAAATTGCCATATGAACCTCATCAGTGCGTTTCCAATTCTCCTAGGTAAAGACCACATCAGTTATGATCTATAAAAATGCAAAGTGGAAAAAATAGAGAGATTTATGTAACGTTTACAGATCATCACATAAGCATAAGTAAAAGTTCCTAAGTACGTATAATATCTGACACTCATCTAAACTAGAAAGCCCATATAGCCAGCAGTATATAAAAAGCCAAATGCAAAAATACACTATTTGATATAAAGTTATTTCACATAAATTGGAAAGCTAACAGAACAACCTTTACTGCCCTTCATACATCTCAGCTTCTGGCTGGCTTTGAAAAATCTGGAGCCAATTCATGATGAGGGACTTAGAATAAGAATATGCATTAGATATTTTAAATCTTCCCAAAAATCTTCTATTGAATAGAAGTCAACAGGGGTGAACCACCTCTAACTCTTAAATGTGACATTGTAATATAAGTAAAATGCAAGCAAGTGATTCACCAACAAAACACTTTATGACTAAATATACATTTATAAATACTTACCCACCACCTTTCCCAGGTAGACTCAACAGATTGTTACAGTTAACAAATATAAATCTAAAATTTCCTCCAGTAAGAAAAGTACCTCCTTAGACTATGCATAGGATATAAACTTGTACACACTTACATCATTTATCTAGGATATAAACTTGTATACACTTAAAATATTTACCTAAGAACTATAAATATATTCCAGAACATCTTCAACAACAGGCATCACAATATAGAAGACATAAAGGTTCACACTATGCAATATACCCACTTCATCCAACAAATCATACCAGTTCTCCATGCCTAAAAAGGCTTCTGTTTTCACAATAGAATTATTTGCAACAGCATCAACCATTAGACATTTTTAAAGATACGTATACCATCACAGAAATCAGTAATCTGCTAAAATTTAGCAACTTAGAAGTGCTATAGCAACTTTCCAAAGTACAGTATAATCCAAAAAGTACACTTGCACAGCATCTTTAATTTTTATTTCACAGGTAATATGATGATGGTAGAAATGTAGATATGCTGGATTCCTGCCCATTCAATATTCAAGGAAATGATGATGCTGACAGAACAGCCAAAGCTGCAACTATTATGACAAGTTCACTTATAGATATCCAATGATTGTATAAAATCTCTAAAAACCCATTATAATTAAGAAATTGCTGAATATGAGGTATAATGAATATCACAAATTTCAAGTAATTTGTATTTTTCCTAGCTATACTTACCCCGAACTACTTGTAGGAGAATCCTGGATGCCAATCCGGTACCGACCAGAAAAAACGGGTTATTCCCTCCTGACCCCCAGCCAGGTATGCCCCAGTCCTTTCCATGCCCCTAGAGCTCCTGCCCTCAGATATGCGGGGAGGGATGGGTGGGCATAAAAATTCTGTAGTTCGGGGTAAGCATAGCTAGGAAAAATACAAATGACTTAAAATGGCGACAGAGGAGGAGGACAAATGGCAGAAAACTTGAACACTTAACTTTTCGAAACACATTAAAAAATGACAGGAAACATCAACACTAAACTTTACGAAACACATTAACAAATGGCACAAAACGTTATCACTTAACTTTACAAAAAAACTAAAATTCAAATTATTACATATTTTTTTTTACTGTTTTTTATACTTTTTTTTTTTTTTTTTTTTTTCTTCAAAATTTCAATTTCTTCACCACTTTCAACTTTCTGATTTTTCGTAGTATTACTTGGATCTTCCTGTTTGCTTACTCCTACTAAAGGCCTCTTTAAAAAATAACTATCCAAGGAAGATTGCTTCTGCCTGCTTTTCACATTGTTCCTGAAACGACTCAGGCAAACATCATCGAACTGCGCAAGTATACGACCTGTGTAAGCCTTTTCGGGGTGTCTCTTTTCTACAAATGATTGCACCTTATGAAAAGCAGCTAGAGTATCCTTAATTTCTGCCGTTGTCATAGGGTCGTCGTCCTCCTCCTCGCCACTGCTAGAGAACTCTTCTTGAACGATGTTATGTTGCATGGCCTCCAACTCCTTCAGGTCATCCGTTGTAAGCTCCTCTTGGTGCTCCTCGAGAAAGTCATTGATGTCATCCTCGTCGATGACCAGCCCCATGGACTTGCCGAGTGCAACGATCTCGTCTAAATCTGGTTGCGAAACAGTTTCAGGATCGTCAACTGTTTCTGAATCTGCCTCAGTTTCGCCCACGTCAAATCCCTTGAAGTCTTGGGCGGATACGGCATCAGGCCAGTTTCCTCCACGAAGAATTCAAGGTTCACCTCAAAACCTCCCGCCAAGCTTGATCAATGAGTTGGATGCATATCACAATATCGAGATGCTCCTTCCAAAATTCATGCAAGGTGCACTTGCTGGTCCATGGGCTGGAGAAGAGGGGTGGTGTTAGGCGGAAGATAAAGAACCTTGATAAAAGAATACTCCGCTAGGATATCTTCCTCGAGGCCTGGAGGGAGAGCAGGGGCATTGTCCAACACTAGCAGACATTTCATAGGGAGGCGCTTCTCTTCCAAGAATTTCTTCACTGTCGGGCCGAAACACAGATTTACCCACTCGGTGAACAAAAGTCTCGTTACCCAGGCTTTCGCATTAGCCCTCCACATCACTGGAAGCTTCTCCTTTAGCACTTTGTGGGCCTTGAAGGCTCGAGGAGTCTCTGAATGATAGGCAAGTAGGGGCTTCACCTTGCAATCCCCACTGGCGTTCGAACAAAGTGCGAGCGTAAGCCTGTCTTTCATAGGCTTATGCCTGGGTAGTTTCTTCTCTTCCTCTGTGATGTACGTCCGACGAGGCATTTTTTTCCAAAAAAGGCCAGTCTCATCACAGTTGAAGACTTGCTGAGAACTGTAGCCTTCATTGAGCGTCATCTCGTCAAACGTCTTAATAAAGGCTTCGGTCGCTTTCGTGTCCGAGCTGGCTGCCTTCCCATGCCGCACCACCGAATGGATGCCAGTCCGTTTCCGGAATTTTTCAAACCACTCACGAGAAGCCTTGAAGTCTGGGGTTGACGTCGATGTCCCTTCTCCTCCGTCGTCTTTGGCCTGGGCAATCAAATCGCCGAAAATATCGCTGGCCTTGTGGCAGATTGCCGTCTCGGTTATCATATTGCCAGTGATTTCTTTGTCTTTTATCCATACAAGAAGCAGCTTCTCCATCTCATTGTGCACGTGCCTCCTTTTGTTGGACAAAATAGTCACGCCCTTAGAAGTTGTAGCTGCTTTGATGGCTTCCTTCTGCTTAAGGATGGTGCCTATCGTCGACAGTTTTCGGCCGTATTCCTTAGTGATCACATTCAACCTCATGCCAGCCTCATATTTCTTGATAATCTCCATTTTTGTCTCCATAGAAGCATCCACTTCTTTCCGTGAACTTCAGCAACTTTCTTGGGACCCATGACTATACATATTAAATTGTTTTTATAATACTCTAGATTAGTTGTGCAATCTTCTCTACCCTTAATTACAGACAAAGGTCCGACCATATCGATAACTATATTCAAAAGGTTCGCCTACCGAAGGAATATTACACAACGTAGCTCTGGGAATTACTTGAATTGGTTTCCCGGCAATTTGATATTCATGACAGCTTAAAACATACCTCTTCACGTCACTTCTCATTTTAGGCCAAAAGTACTCCCTACTAATAGACCTGAAAGTTTTATTTACTCCTAAATGTCCTTGCTCATCATGTGCTAACTTCAAAACTAGCTCACGAAGCTTCCTAGGAACCACTAATTGTTCGGTGATATCCCCTTTACTACCTGACTTGGGACTAACATAACGACACAAAACTTCGTCCTTTAAACAAAAAGTTTCCTTACACACATCATCGAGATCATCACCCAGCTCACACTAAAAAATTCGGGTTAGTGTCTCATCCTCTCTCTGCAACTTGACTAGCTCATCCTTATCCAAAATGTTAGAGCCTAATTCATCACTGCAACTAGTACTAGATACCGGTACATTTACTATGTTACTCTCGACAGCTACATCTTCCCCTTGGCTATCACTGTCAACGATAGAGTTAGGTTTCTCAGCCACACTCATGCCAAGATCAACCTCGCCACCTCTATCACACTTGTTCGAATCCACAAACTCACTCTCATTCGAATCCACAAACTCACACTTGTTCGAATCCACGAACTCACTCTCGTTCGAATCCACGAACTCACTCTCGTTCGAATCCACGAACTCACTCTCGTTCGAATCCATGAACAAATTATGACCGTAGCGCATGTCTGTACCTAATCCCGACCTAGTTACTACCATTTCAGACACTGGAATATCCCTCACAACAGGATTCATATTCTTGGATAAGGCTAAGTCATTACCGACAATAATGTCAATGCCATCAACGGGCAAACTGTCAACTATTGCAAGTTTCACTTCTCCTGACACTACCTGACTTTCTAAATTCAACTTCAACAGAGGACAAAGAACACAAGTGCTAGGAAATCCACCTAACATGACTTTTTCTTCCATGTTGATTTCCGCCCTGTTCGGCACTCTCTCTCTCCTAATCAGTGAGACAGCAGCTCCTGTGTCTCGAAGCACGACCACCTCTCTCAAATCTTTTCTTCCAAGAGAGGAAACTACGCCTTCTGACAGAAATTCACCAAAGAATTTTCTAGTTTCTCTCATCACATCATTCCTACTTGACGAAAGGTTGACTAGGGACACTGGTTTCTTACCGTCCTTCCTTTCCACTGCACAATTTCTCGCTAAATGCCCTTTCCCATTACATCGGAAACAAGTTAATTCTGAGCTACTAGATGCCATTTTACTCTTACAAACCTTAGACGTATGACCTGGTTTTCCGCATGTATAACAGGAATATGACAATTTGTCTAAAATTGCATTTTTCCTAACTATACAAACCTGAGGTCCTTTTTACAATAGGAAGGTACTAGCGGCAGCTGGATAGGTCGTAAGCTTTCGAACAAGGGGTTCGGTAGTTAACTGCTTGTCCGACAGGCGCGCGCGCGCGACTGGGAGGTAAACAAAATCACTTTTGCTTTTGGCCCAAGCAAAAACTGCAGAGTGAGGGGTGGCATGAGGTGGGGCTATGTGTAAAAGGACCTCAGGTTTGTATAGTTAGGAAAAATGCAATTTTAGACAAATTGTCATTTGTTCCGACACGGCATACAAACCTTCGGTCCTTTTACAATAGGAAGACTCACTTCTTGGTGGGAGGAATCTGAGTCTTTTGTGAACAGACTGGTGTTCGCCCAACCTTGGAAGCCTCCCTGGTCTTAAGAGCGAGGGAGGGATCCAAGCCTCGTCCGATTGATCGGGGTGTGCACCGCAGGATCAATGGTCAGACCTCTGGACCGAGTACTAAGAGAGAGGCAAGCGTATCTCTTCGTACCAGCAATGTAAGAAACTTGTTTCCTGTACAGGAGCAAATATAAAGTCATGGGTTTGACTCTTGTAGGCATCCACTTCCCCCCCTTGTAGAAGGAAGTGGTGGATATTCTGCTCCTATCCCTAGTGAAAGGGATAGGATGGGGCTCTGTCATATAGCTCACCTGCATCTCGTCCTCATCCACGTAGTGACGACCGTGGCCCTCTGCCCACAGGTAGAGGGGAGGAAAAAGATGGGAAGAGGGAGCCAGTCACTCACTCACTCACACATCCATCCACACAGTCCACACCATGGGACTCGATGCTGTTTCAGCCCTGCGAGGGTCTGGGTTATTAGCTACACAACTTGTTGAGCCAGCCAACCACGTGGGTCCTAAGGAAAAAGGTTATCCAAGGACCTGTGGGCAATATCCCGAAGGTAGAAGACGTAAAGGTAGTCAGGTTAGACCAGACCCCTGCCTCAGGACCTGCGCCACGGAGAAGTTCTTACGAAACGCCAACGAGGGGCCAATACTTCTTGACTTCGTGAGCTCTCGGACGGGACGTACGGATGTTCGTCACTACCATCAGCCTCATACGCCCTCCTGATGACCTCACGCAGCCAGAATGAAAGAGTGTTCTTGGATACTTCTTTCTTGGTGACCCCGGTGCTACGAAGAGGCGTCGACACTCAGGCCTGAGGTGTCGAGTTCTCTTCAGATAGCGCCGTAGCGCCCTCACAGGACAAAGCAGCATCTCATCCGCATCATTATCGGTGAAGTCCAATAGGGAGGGAATCGTGAATGACTCGAACCTGTCGTCAGGGATCGACGGTTTCTGAGTCTTCGCAACGAAGTTCGGGACGAAATCGAGCGTCACGGATCCCCATCCCCTGGAGTGTCGTACTCATAGGAAAGACCATGAAGTTCCCCTACTCTCTTCGCCGATGCACCCAGGGCCGAGCAAGAAGAGGGGTCTTGAGGGTCAGATCCCTGTCTGACGACTCTCGGAGTGGCTCGAACGGCGTTCGAGTCAGACTCCTAAGGACGAGAGTCACATAACACGCAGGGGCCTGAGTTCCCTGGGTGGGCAAGACCTTTCGAAGCTCCTCATAAGCAAGGAGATCTCGAACGAGTTCGAGATGTCCAATCCCCTCAGTTTCAGGACGAGTGCGCCAAGGCGGCCTTCTGTTATCCTTTGACTGTGGGGACTGAGAGGAGCTTCTCTCGGCGAAGAAAAACGAGGAAATCCGCTACCTGCTGAAGAGTGGCTCTGAGAGGAGATAGACCCCGTCTACGACACCAACCACAGAAGACGGCCCACTTCCCCTGGTACACAGCTGCAGAGGACTGACGGACGTTTCCAGCCATCTCTGTTGCTGCGCTACGAGAAAAGCCTCTCGTTCGCAAGAGATGGTGGATAACAGCCAGCCGTGAAGACGTAGGGTGGGACTGGACTGCTCGTGGTACCGCTCGACGTGTGGCTGGGCGAGAAGGTTGTGCCAAGGGGGAATCTCTCTCGGTTCTCCTGCGAGAAGAGCCAGCAGGTGCCGGATACCAAATGGCCTGTGGCCATTTGGGAGCCACCAGGATCATCCTGAGATTCGGGGTGACAGTGCTCGAACTGATCACCATTGCGAATCAGGCTGAACGGGGGAAAGGCATAGACGAAGAGGTTGTCCCACGGGTTTTTGAAGAGCGTCTTCTGCAGCTGCCCATGGGTTCCGGCACGGCCGAGAAGAACACCTGGAGCTTCCTGTTGTGCCGGGTGGCGAACAGATCCACGACTGGTCGCCCCCACAGGTCGAAGAGCCGTTTTCCGCCACGTCCTGGTGTAGAGACCATTCGGTCCTATCACCTGATCCCGACGGCTGAGCGTGTCTGCTACTACATTCCTCTTCCCCTGGAATGTAGCGTGCCGACAGCTCTATTGAGTGTGCCTCGGCCCACTCGTGCACCTGCCGAGTCAAACTGGTACAACGGGAGAGACACTAGGCCCCCCTGTTTGTTGACGTAGGCCACCACCGTGGTGTTGTCGCATCAACACCACTGAGTGTCCCATCAAGCGGTCCTGGAACTCTTGGAGAGCGAGGAACGCTGCCTTGAGTTCCAGTACATTGATGTGAAGGTGCTTGTCGTTCTCGTCCCCACACTCCTGAAGTCAGCAACTCCTCCAGGTGTGCGCCCCATCCCTCGGTCGATGCGTCTGAGAACAGCTGCATGTCCGGGGGGGGAGTGCCGATCAGCAGGGAGGCTCCTCTTAAGAGGTTCCTGTCGTCCAGCCACCAGGCTAGGTCCTGCTCACCTCCTGTGTGCAGTGACACTGGAAAGCTTGGGGGATCCGTCGCCTGTGGACCAACTCTCCTTTAGTCTCCACTGAAGAGACCGCAGGTGAAGACGCCCGTGAGGGACTAACTTTCTCGAGTGACGACAAAGGTGTCCGATCACAGACTTGCCATCGCTGAGGCTACCGTTCCTGCCGAAGACAGGAATGGTTGGCTGCCTCCTTGAATCTGCTGATCCGCGAGTCTGCGGGGAAGACTCGCCCTGCTACCGTGTCGATCAGCATACCCAGGTACTTCATCCTCTGCTTGGGCTCGAGATCGGACTTTTCGAAGTTCACAACGATCCCCAGATCGCGACAGAACTCGAGCAGCCGATCCCTGTCCTGTAAGCAACTGCGAGCGGAGCTCGCCAGGACTAACCAAATCGTCGAGATACCTCATCAGACGTATCCCGTGCGAATGGGCCCAAGCAGACACCAGAGTGAACCACTCGCGTGAACACCTGTGGGGCGTTGAAAGACCGAAGCAAAGTGCCCTGAACTGGTACACCGTCCCGTCGAGGATGAAGCGGAGGTACTTTCTGGAGGACTGATGAATGGGTATTTGGAAATACGCATCCTTCAAGTCCACTGAAAGCATGAAATCGTTTCTCCCTGATGGAGTCGAGCACTGAACGTGCCGTCTCCATCGTGAACCGGGTCGGCGAACAAACCGGTTCAGAGGAGAGAGATCTATCACCGGGCGCCAGCCTCCCCGTAGACTTTTCCACCAGGAAGAGTCGGCTGTAAAAGCCCGGTGACTGACCCGTGACGATTTCTACAGCTCTCTTGCTCAGCATGGTCTTGATCTCCTGTCTCAATGCTACGTCCTTCGATGACCCTGGAACGTACGACTGCTGTGGACCGGGTTGGAGGTGAGGGGTGGCCGAGATTCGAAGGGTAATAGATATCCCTCCCGAAGGACATCTACAATCCAGGTCTCGGCGCCGTAGCGCTGCCAAGTTGCCCAATGGCTGGCCAGGCACCCCCCCACTTCCGTGGCAGCAGGTGAGGGGGAACGCCGTCCCTAGCGTTTCCCCCCTTTCTTCGACTTCTTCCAGAGCCTCCACGGGAGGAGGAGGGCTGGGAGGAGGGCTGGTTACGGCTCCCCTTGGTAGAAGTCGAAGAAGACAGAGTCTTTCCCCGGGGCTTCGACGCAGCTACCGTCTTAGCCACCGAGGAAGCGCTAGCCGAGCTCTTAGATTGGCCGCAGTCTGAGGCTGCCCAGAAGCCTTCGAGACTGCCTGGTGAACCAGACGGTCACTGTCGTCAGTGCGCCGTCTGTCCACCGCAGCGTCCACCATCTCTCCTGGGAAGAGAGACGTTGGAACTCCGTAAAGGTCCGTTGCGAAGTCCCAACGCCGCTTCACGCCCGGCCGCCCTGGAAACCCGAGTAAGGACAGCGTCCCCCTTGTCGGAGAACCAGGTTGGCCCACAGGTTCACCGTCTGGTGGGCAAGGAAGGAGATGGCTCTTCCTCCAGACTGGCAAAGTCTCCTGAAGGCCGAGTCATCTTCGGGAGAAATTCCCCCGGAGTTGGCTGCGACCTTAGATACTGTGAGGGACCACAGATCTAGCCAGGAGAACGGCCTGGAAAGCTGCCATGGCGGTAGATTCCAGGCCGAGTGCCTCTTGCTGCGAGAACCACAGGTTCTCGGACAGGAGCTGCTGCAGAGACACACCCGGAGTCAGCCTGGCTAACTCCGGGTTCACCTGTTTTGGGCGGCATCGGGTCTTCAGATGGCACGTAAAGTAAACGCCGCTGTCGCAGCAGAGGAGGTGGAAGCAGCTTGCTCGACCTGCCAGACTTGAGCGAACCGTCTTGTCCGGAGACAAGTGATTCAACCTGGGTCCAAGCACTGAGTCCGCAAGCTCAGAACGCGCAAACCCACCGTCGGTCTGGGTTCCCTCTTCGGGCCCAGAACGACTCGAGCCGGGACGTGGGCTCGGATGGTGGGAGCGGCGATCCTTCCGCGAGGTCGTTGTGCTGACGAATCAGCGCAATAACCTCGGCAAAGTTCTCTGGATCTCAGGAGTGACTGCGTCCTGCGGAGTCGGACCATCCAGTCCCTCAAACAGGAGCATCTCCCGAGACCCTCCTCCCTCAAGGGAGGAACGGGGACAGCGACAGACCCCTCTCGGTCTCCTCCAACCACCTGTGCGTACGACCTGGCTGGTCCGAGAACCGTGCCTGGTACGTACGACGACGTGGTGGGATCCTGAGGGGCGGGGCGACACCCCTCACGATCACTCCTCAATACCCTCGCCCCTCCCGGTGTAACCCGAGGAGTTGAAGGTATGGGAGAGGCAGACCTGACGCTCCCTTCCTCGCTCGCTGGCAGAACCATGGGCTTGGAAGACTGCAGGCGATCGCCAACCCGCGGTGGCGATCGAGCTGCAGACCTAGTCGAGCCGTCTCGCTGTGGAGAACGGCTGGACCGAGAACAGCGGCCCCGGTCTTGTGTGTCCAGAGGGAGCTGGTGCTGGTCGCCGTACCCGATCGCTCTCTGTGAGAGTGAACGGTTCAGGCGGAACCGTGGCGAGCTCCCAAAACCTGTCCACGGGAACGATCGGTTGCGATATCCTCACGGTTTTCTCTGCCGTCAGTTCGCTGGTACCAGCCGTGGCTGGAGCCGGCGAACGGGGGGACCTCTTCCCAGCCTCAGCCCGTGGCCGGTCATGGACCGTCACGTCCGCCCGGGTAGCCAGCTGCTCGCCGCGAGAGCGAGAGCTGGTCTGGTGAGAGTCGCGTGAGCGGCTGTCACCGTCTTCCGCTCCGTGCCGTGAACCTGACGCTGAGCGACTCAGAGGTCTGGTTCTTGGCTGTAACGGCCGCTGTTAGGCGACCGTACACTCGGTACCTCTCGCGAACGAGAGGCCGAGACGGACCCTGCTGCCGTGGCCGAACCACTGACAGCAGGTGAGGAAGTGCCGGTGTTAGCCGGCACTCCTCTGGTCCCCGTAGTCTTCTTCCTTGCGGAAGGAAGAAGACGGGTCCTAGTCCCCCGAAGGAGCAGGGTGAACCAGCGGAAGAACCAACCCCCCGTCTCACCAGAGCGAGACGGGCCCTAGAATTTCCCGAAGGAGACTTCTTAGGGGGGGGGGAGGCGACCTTCTTCTTCTTCGGCGGGGGGCGGGGGAGCCTTAGAAGAAGAAGGGGAAGAGGCGGCAGACAACGACGACGACGAAGAAGACGATGAAGACGACGACGACACCTTCCTCCTCTTCTCTTCTTCTTCGTCAACCTCCTCAGGACCGACGTCAGAATCTGTCATCCAGAGCGGAGCCGGGGCTGCTGTTGCCGAAGCAAAACAGGGTGGCCCTGGACGCACCTGTCCGAACAGATCAGCATCGGGTAGCAGCGGCGCCGGGGGGGGGGGGGGGGGGGGGGGGGGGGGGGGGGGGGGGGGGGGGGGGGGGGGGGGGGGGGGGGGGGGGGGGGGGGGGGGGGGGGGGGGGGGGGGGGGGGGGGGGGGGGGGGGGGGGGGGGGGGGGAGGGGGGGGGGGGGGGGGGGGGGCGGGAACAGGAACAACGTCAGCAGGTGCAGGCATCACAGGAACGGCAGTAGAGACAGCAGGAGCAGGTACAGGAACGGCAGCAGTGGTCAAAACGTCACGTCCGTGGACAGCAGCTGGGCAGGTACGGCAGGTACGGCAGGCTGTGTAAGCGGCAAACGATGGGCGGACCAGCGGCACTACATCCTAGGTACCGGTGGGAGGTCCAGGGGCGAGCTCTTCGGGCACACGAAGTCCGGTCGCGGCAGCACGGCAAACCAGGTGGCGGCATCACACTCCCCCGAGGTACGGCGACTGGCCCCTGCACCGATGTAGTAGTGTTACAGAGACCGCGTGCGGGGTGTACACCAGGTGAGGAGGTGAAGCGTAGCCGGGTGTTGTAAGGGTCGTGGTGGTGGTCGTAACCGTCGCATGGGTGACCGCCACGGAGCCAGCGAGATGGTAGAGCAGCCCCTCGGACACTCGGCACGCCCTGCAGCCCCAACGATGCCCCACGACCTGTCCGAGGTCATCCTTCGCGGCAACCGCACCCCCTGAGGAGGCAAAAGTCGGGTGATTAGGAGGATCCTCTACCCGTTCGCGCGAAGACGAACGGATAGAGGACCCAGAGTACAACTCGACGTCAGGGTATCTAGCGCCCTCCCTCACACTCGACAAGTCAGGAGAGGAGAAGGACCATAGAAACCCCCCCCCCCCCCCCCCCCCCGAAGGGGGGAAGGCGCGAGACGTGGAAGTTGAGCGGGCGGCAGGAAGAAGACGAAGTGTCCGTCACCAAAGGAGTCGCGGGAGAGCTTTCCGACGACTCCTTTGCAGGCCTTCGCTTCTTCCTGCCCTCATACAAAGTCCACTGCGCCTCTGACCAATTATTGCAAACTCACATGGCTCGGCTCGGGTGCATTCGCGACCCCCCGACACCGAGCGCACAAATATGAGGGTCTATCTCTCCGGGAAAGAGCGGAACTTCCCGCCATTTACGCCCTTCGGTACCCGGGCATAGTCTCCGTGGGGTAGCGAGGCGAGGAGATTTCCATCCATTAACCAAAAAAAGTTCAAAATAATATGAAAAGAGAGAAATGATTGTACTTACAATGAATTCTTTCATACACAAACACAACCATATACTCAAGAAAGCAAACGACGAGAAGCGGGCAGAGCGTCGAACACACGACGTCCCCACTCGCTGTGAGGCCGAAAGCAAAAGTGATTTGTTTACCTCCCAGTCGCGCGCGCGCGCCTGTCGGACAAGCAGTTAACTACCGAACCCCTTGTTCGAAAAGCTTACGACCTATCCAGCTGCCGCTAGTACCTTCCTATTGTAAAAGGACCGAAGGTTTGTATGCCGTGTCGGAACAAAGTCACTTTTACTAGCATTGCTATTACTAGAACTGAAACCTTTGCTGTTTTGTACTCTACCAGATGAAGGATCATTTCGTTTCTTACTAACACTCAAATTATGAGTTAGACTATATTCGTCAGCTAAACTAGTTGCTCCTGCGAAAGATACTTCTCGCCTATACTCTATATTCGCGTTCTCCGGATTCGCGGATTTCTCTCGGGAACGTTTCCCTGCATTATTCGCGAATATTTGCGCATTCGCGGTATTTTCTATGAGAAATATCCACAAACTTCCTGGTTTTTGTTGAGCAATTTCATCATAAAATGCACTTTTTGTGATAAAACTATTAAAAAAACAAAGTATGAAAATTTTTAGGTTTTTTTAAAAAAAGTTTTGTTTTTTCTTAAGTTTTAACTAACGAAATAGGCTGTTTTTAGCGCTTTTATAGGGGTTCCAAACATTCGCGGATTCTAACTATTCACGGGGGGGTCTGGTACGCATCCCCCGCGAATACGGGGGGAACACTGTATAAAGTTTAATCTCAGGGGATACATTATCTTTGAAGTTTTCTAGCAACACTAAGTTCTTCAAACTATCAAAATGGAATTTTTATTCTAAAATCAATATTAATAATACTTACCTGTATAATTTATCTAGCCCTAAATCCCCAAACACCGCACCAAAATTTACCACATTGGCAACCCTGTTACCTCCTATTCTGTCTGCCAGTTGGCAACACTGCCGTTGACAGTTACAAAACCTTCCCTGAAAATCAGTTGTGATAGGCAGATCGTGGGGTAGGATGGGTGGGACTAGATAAATTATACAGGTAAGTGGTATTATTAATATTAATTTTAGAATAAAAATTCCATATTAATAAACATTACCTTGATATAATTTATCTAGCCTGATTAACCACATTGAAAAGGAGGAGGGAATCTGAGTACAATTTCCCCTTCGGACAGAATAGGACATAAAACAATCAAAGAAATATATATCATAGGCAGTTAAAAACTCAACCCGAGGTCTAAGCTAAGATACTAAGAACTCAAAGTATCCTACCATAATGCCGCAGAACTGCGGAGTAAAGGACAAGGAGTAAGTGTATAGTCATTCAGTCTGCACTAAAGTCAGGTGACCGACCAGGTGACCAGTCAGACAAAATGAGGACAGCAAGGCTGCACCCCGATGACTTTATCAAGCACTACAACGACACCTGCTCTCTCACGAATGTCTGGCGCCAAGAGAGAGGATAGGGTATTGACAACTCTTTCCCTGAAGGATGAGTGCCTGGACTGCCTGGGCGATTCAAAGCTAAGCAAACATTGGGGATGTATCAATGCAACCCAACGTCGCCAGCCAAGAGAAAGGAGCGCGGAGCAAAAAGGCGACTCAGTCCCGAAGGACAAGTGCCGGCAGTCCAACCTGGTCTCATGTTAAACGATCATCGGAGGGTGTATCAGTGCAATTGATGTCGTCAACGAGAAACTCAGGGCTACTAAATGTCGCCTGATCTCACACGAGTGTCTGACTCCGAGAAAACAGGTAAGACAAAAAGTAGATGGTGAACGAGTCACCAGATGACAGCAGACGATCCATCGACTAATTCCTTAGCCAGAAGGACGATGGAAAAAGCGTGAATCGTCAGGACATGCGAACCAGTGGCTAGTCCTAGGTCGGCATCGACTTTGGGAGAAGCATAGTTGCCAGTGCCGACAACCCAGTGGCTGGTCCCATGTCACACTGACAATGGAAGCAGCACGAGTTGTCAAGCAGCTAGTCCTTGTCATCAACAACACCTAAATACCAAACTGCCTACTTCCCATTATAACTAAACCAAAAACTGCCATAAGTTATAATGTAAAACAAAAAATATATACAACAAAAAAAGAAAAAATAATATATGGGTAGCAACCAAACGTAAAACAGGAAGACTACCTAATTCTCCTGTCTGACGACCTGTCCTGCCATCACCAACGGGCCCAAGGAACGAAGGTCGCCTAGAACTAGAGAAATATCCCTCAAGTAAAAGGAGGCAAAAAACAGAATTAGAACGCTAAGTCGCCGCCTCAGGCACCTTGGCGACAGAGATGTTCTTCATAAAAGCTAATGATGTAGCAACTGCTCTAATACTGTGTGCTCTCGGCGTCTGGCCCTCACAGGCAGCCGAACCACCAGTTTTAATAATAAGATCTCAGAAAAAAGGATACACCATTCTTTGACATAGGTCTCTTGACATTTCAGGGTGAAACAAACAGATGACCGGATGACCCTGAATGTCCTTCGTCCGGCGTAAATAGCATGAGAGCGCCCTAACAGGGCAAAGAACTAATTCCTTATTTAAATTACTGACAAAGTCGACCAGCGACTTCAGCACGAAAGACCTGGAAATGGGATTATCAGACAATTCAGTCTTTGCGACAAATTCGGGAAGGTATGACAAAATCATGTCTTGTCCAGATCTAGCAACCAGAAAAGTTTGCGCTTGCAGTTCACCCACCCTCTTAACTGTAGCCAGCGAGACAAGGAAGAGTGTCTTAGAAAAGAGGTCCCTAAAATCGACCGTATTCAGAGGCTCAAACGGAGGGAACCTAAAGACTTTAAGGACTTTATTAATGTCCCATGTCAGAGGAGAACACTGCAGACTGGGTCGGCCAACTGTCGCGCCACTCTGGAGGAGAACCCTTCATGCTTGGAGAATCTCTTGACACTCTCCAGGCATGAAGAAGAGCATGTGGAGCCTCTGATGGAACCGATGAAAATGGGGTTGTTTGAGAAGATCTGGTCTCTCTGTGAGACGAATGGGGGGCTCCACCAGAGCTTCCAGTAGGTCGGGAAACCACTCCTTTTGTGGCCAGAAGGGGGCAATCAAGGCGAGATCCAGACGCTTGGTTGCTCTCACTTGTTGAGAACTGACCTCACCAGAGCAAACGGAGGAAATACATAGGCTTGAAGGCCCTCCCAGTCCTGCAAAAGAGCGTCTGTCCCAGCACTCTGAGGAGTCTGGTAAGAGGCAAAGAAGATCTGGCACCTAAAATTCAGTGGGGTGGCAAACAGATCGACTGTGACAGGCCACTTCTTCCTGAGGCTGTCGAGGACTTCCTGGCAAGTGTCCATTCCGACCCTTGAACTTCATTCGGTCTCGACAAGGCGTCTGCTAAGACATTGTGATGGCCCAGGATAATATGAGGGACCAACGTAATTCCCGTCTTCTGCCCAACACAGGATTGAGCAACGTAATTCCCGTCTTCTGCCCAACACAGGATTGATCGCGTTTCTTGAGTGAGAAAGTCCAACTGTGTGCCATCTTGGTTTCTTCAACTGTGTGCCATCTTGGTTTCTTCAACTGTGTGCCATCTTGGTTACTTAAGTGCGAAGATCGCAACAACCAACTCCAACAGTTGATCCTGAAATGAAAGAAGGCCGAGGTACACTGCCCTTAGTTCCTTCCAATTTATTGACATGATCCTCTCTTCCTCTGACCAAAGGCCCGAAGCGGCCTCGGAGCCCAGGTGCGCGCCCCAACCTTGATCCGAGGCGTCTGACCAAAACATTAGGTCCGGCGGAACTGAAAGAAGAGATGTCCCTGACTTGAGGTGGTGAACTTGCATTCACCAACTGAGATCCTTCCAACATTGTGGAGAGGAGGCGACTATCACGAAATCCCACGACTGGCGAAGTGTCAAATGAAGGGACCTCATTCTGAGACGACCTCCGGGAACCAGTTGGATGAGAGATGGCAAATGGCCCAGGAGAGTCCTCCAAAGAGAAACTGGCTGCATTATGGAGGACAAAAATTCTTCGACCAGACTTAGAAGCTTGTCTATCCACTTCGGAGCGGAAGAAGCCCTCAAAATCTGGGAATTCAAAACAATCCCCAGATAAGTCAGATCTGGCAAGGGATTAGACTGGACTTGTCGAAGTTGATATAAATGCCCAACTCGACACAGAGATAGAACTATCTCCCTCGACCGTGAACGGAGACATTTCTCTAGAGATTCGGCCTGGACTAACCAATCGTTCAGATACCGAAGCATTTATTACATTTAACTGATGCAGAATAGCCGAAACAAAGGCCATCACCCGAGAAAAGACCTGTGGAGTAGTGGTGAGGCCGAAACAAAGGGTCTTGAACTGGAAAACTCCCGGGCCCGTGAAAAACCAAAGGTAAGGTCTGCTCTTCGGATGGATGGGGATTTGCAGATAAGCATCCTGCAGATCGATGGAAATCATCCAGTCCCCCATCCTGACGGATGAAAGAACAATCTGAACAGTCTCCATTTGGAACTTGGACTTTAGAATGAACTTGTTCAAGACCGAAAGATCTATGATGGGGCGCCAGGCACCCTAGGCCTTTAGAACTACAACACCCGTGAGTAAAACCCGGGAGAAGGAGGAGCTCACTCTATGGCATCCTTCTCCAAGAGAGCCGAAAGCTCCTTCTCCAAGGCTTGACCCCTAATTGAGTGCGGGGAATAACCTCTGAACTCAAGAGGACGATTGGAAAGAAAGTGAGGTCTCGAAACAAAAGGGAACTCGCAACCTACCTTCAGGACCTCCACCACCCAAGCATCCACTGCTCTCTCCTGCCAAGCTGACCAATGGCAAGAGACACAAGCTCCTACTGCGATCTCCGGGTGAGGTAATGACTTCTACTTCCGAAAATTCTTACGCAGAGACAAGGAAGAGGAAGAAGAAGAAGAAGGTCCTCCTAGAGGTTGAGCTCTTCCCTTGCCCTCAGAGCCACGCCAAGAACCTCTCCCGCGTTTCAAAGAGTGAGCACCAGAGGAGGAAGCTGAGGTGCCAGAAACCTGAGATGAACTCTGGAAAAACGAGCCAGAAGGAGGAGGTTGTTGGGCTTGAGCAGAAGGTACGAATCTGGCACTAAACTTACGCTTACTCCTTGAAGGAACGGGAGAAAGACCAGAGGAAAAAGCCCTTGATAAGGCCCAGTGAGCTAGGGAAGAGGCATCACCTTGATGTTCCTTCGAAAACTCAGATATATCAAATAGGGAATCGCCAAAAGGAGAAGAGGACAACAAAAGCCTTAGAGAAACAAGAAAGGCCTGCATTGAAGTGATAAGCTCGTTCTGATGTACAGAAGCGATTGAAACAGACGAGCAAAATTTCTCAAAAAGAGGAGCATCGGGAGGAACAAACCCAGAGTCCTTGATATACATTAAAAGACCTCCGAGGACCCACATACAGTGGACCCCCCGTATTCGCATTCTTCGGATTCGCGGACTCACACATTCGCGGATTTCTCTCAGGAATGTTTCCCTGCATTATTCACAGAAAATTCACGCATTCGCGGTATTTTTCTATGAGAAATATCCACAAATTCCTGGTTTTTGTTATCAATTTCATCATAAAATGCACTTTTTGTGATAAAACTACTAACCAAAAAACCAAGTGATGAAAATTTTTTAGTGGTTTTCTTAAGTTTTAACTAACAAAATAGACTGTTTTTAGCGTTTTTATAGGGGTTCCAAACATTCGCGGATTCTAACTATTCGCGGGGGGGTCTGGTACGCATCCCCCGCGAATATGGGGGGACCACTGTATTGAAGGATTGAGCCTCTTGTAAGGGGCTCATAACAGACTCCATGGCAATAACGTCTTTGATTGAGACTGAGACCGAAGCCTTGGAAAGCAAAGGTTGACCCGAAAGTAGGACAAAATCAAGGACCTTGGATTGGCTGGCGGGTAGAGAGAAATGCAAGTATTCATCTGCCAACCTGATAAAACTCATCCTCCCCAGTGTCGTAGAAGAGAGAGCTTCCTTTTCCCTTCCCCGATCACCTTCGAAAGTTTAGCGGCAACGTCCACCCTCACTCTCGCGAACCTCTGAGCAAGGGAAACACGTAAAAATTCCCGCGTCCGGGAAGGACTGTCAAGAAAAATCCCTTCTGTAATACAACGAGGTAGAGGCTGCTTCTACTTAGGCCTCGCCTGAGGAAGAAAACTCAAAATTAAATAAAAAGTTTCTTGAACTCGACATCATGACTGTCGTTCAAAGAAACATCAATATCAGTGACACGAATCCACGTCATCATCATCATCATCGTCAGATCCTAACTGAGAAACTTCCCCTGAAGTAAGATCCTGACAACTAGCTATCTTAGGTCTAACACTAATACCCTTCCCCCCTTCTCCTAAATAAGCGCCCTTTGGCACTGTTACGGGACTAACAGGGGACACATTGGGTAAAGAATCGTCAGGTACCTGCCCGGACCGGATCTCCCCTAGGCCTTCGCCATGACAGGGTTCACAAGTAGGGTTTCTGTCGCACCGTTACCCATGGTGCTGTCGACAGGTACCTGATGAGGAGCTGAAAATGAATCTAAAAAGTGTGTTAGACATTCTAGTAAAAGCTTCTTCAAAATTCTCTGACAGCTTGTTAAACTTAGCTGAAATGTGACTATTAGCTAAACTAAGCTGTAATTTTTCAAACTTTTGTTTCCAACTAGTTTCCATTGCCAAAACCTTTGAATCAACATCAGAAACGACTTCACTATTTACCGGTTGTACAGGTGGCAAAGCATCAATTAATTTGGAATCGGAATCACACGATACCGAAACCGAAGAGCCAGAACCATGCGTGCACAAATCAAGGAAATCATTAGATACAGGTCTAGATACCAATTTCTTTTTCTCCTTAATAAATCTGTTACGCTGCAAGATTCTTTGATGTTTCATATAGGCTAAGTCGTCAAGTCTTCGTCAGACCAAGGCATACATAAGTCACAACGATATGTCAAGTCACAAACCTGTCCACGACAAAGCTACAAATGTCATGGGGTTAATACTCCCTGCTACTCATCCTTGTCCCACAAGCCGGGCAATTCCTGATGTTGCTGGCAGAAAGAAGCATCGAATTATCTTATCAATCCACTCGACTGTTGGACAGGTCACGTAATTCCGGGTCTCACAAAAATTCGTAATATTATATAAATACCACAATAGAAATAAAAGTTAATTCACTATTTCGTGGATGTAATATGTGAGTGGTAATTAACATAAAGTCGCATTAACAATTAATGAGAGCTTTAAAGGCACAAAAAGGTTTAGGAAATTTTTAAAGAGCGGCCGTGATGTAAACAACACGGGCGCTCGTTAACAACTGATTTTCAGGGAAGGTTTTGTAACTGTCAACGGCAGCGTTGCCAACTGGCGGACAGAATAGGAGGTAACAGAGTTGCCAATGTGGTAAATTTTGGTGCGGTTTTTGGGGATTTAGGGCTAGATAAATTATATTAAGGTAATGTTTATTAATATCCTCAACTTTAGCAGAAGTTAACTAATAAAAAAACAGCCTTTCTAACTTCTTAACGTATTCCACATACGTAATATTTTCGTCCTTTCTCAAACTTCTAAATTTCTTACAGTACACCTCCGGTACTAACCTGTACGCGAAGAACAGTTTCTTTCACAATATCATAATCATCACATTCCTCCTTAGACATGCAACTATACACAGTAAGCGCCCTACCACTCAAAACTGACTGCAAATATAAAGTCCACGTTTCTTTAGGAGAACCTACTCTTTCCATTAACTTTTCAAAACACATGAAATATTTTGTTACATCTTCCTCATCAAACTTTGGTACTAATTTCAGCACTGCACTCATACCTAACCTATCAGCTTCGTTTTTGGTCTCGCCTGTCCGACTGTTATGAGTACTTTCCCTTAACCGAACAATTTCCAACTCATGCGTATGTTCTTTCTCTCTTTCTTCCTGCTGCATTACCAATATTTCTCTCTCTTACTGCATTTTCATTACTTCTCTCTCTTGCTGCATTTTCATTGCTTCTCTCTCTTGCTGCATTTTTATTGC
>NC_087208.1:18073458-18083458 GCF_015104395.2 Macrobrachium nipponense
TATTATAATGTGTTATCAATTATTAGCGAAGATGCATAAAACCATGCAAGTATCAATAGAATGTGAAGGGAAAATCTCCGCGACATTAAACATAATCAACCATGAATGCACCTAGATTCAATGGAGAAGTTGGGGGTGGTTGGTATGTCTGATTCTAGCTTCTAGGAACCGAGCATAAAACACCATCTTCGAGAAAGGCTCTAACCTCTGCTGTTACCTTCAGGTGACTAGGCCTAGTTCTGGGCATTGCAAGGCTTACAATGCAGGGCCAATGTCTGTTATTTAGGCAAAGATAGAACCTTCAGGACCGACACCAGGACCTGTCCTTGCACCTGGGAAACAGACTCGCTATATAAAAAAATAAGAAAGTCGGTCGCAAGCAACCAGAACACCCGTAAAAAATCACCATCTGGTTAAATAGGGAGACGACAGACCCCAACCACCCCTTCCCCCCTCTACCTCTACCTCTACCCACAATACTAACTCCACCTTTTTCACTCAACCTATTACCTCAAATCTTCGAAATCAGATCGCCCAACCGTGAAATTTAAGACTGAATTTGCGTAAGTGGGCGTATCTAAGGGAGTGATATCACCCAAATTCATATTTCCCAATGACAACCAGTAATCAGTTCGATCCAGTCAAGTATTATTGCATAACAGAAATTTATATGAGTTTTTTGGGGATAATATATATATATATATATATATAATATATATATATATATATATATATATATATATAGATATAAGATATATATATATATGATACATATATAATATAAAGAAGCACCCGAGCATGACCCAATAGGCCTAGTGCTCGATTCTTAAAACAGATCTCTGGTTATTTTCCTGATAGATAAAAATGTCCTGAGAGAGAGAGAGAGAGAGAGAGAGAGAGCATAACAGCGGATACTCGAATTAAAATAATGGTCGCCAAGCATATTCACACACCGGATCGCATGGACATGAATAGTCTCACTTATGCACTAAAAAAAAAAAGTGGAAACCTACGAAAATACTTGTTGGTGCGACCCTGAACGCAATTCCGCATGCAAAAACAATTTGCACAATCGAGAAATTCCATGGAATTATTAACTAACAAGCTGGAAAATATATTTCCTTGATTCATGAAATAGGCCTAACCTGTATCCAACGCTAAAACGCGCACATAACTTGGATTTTTTTTTTTTTTTACACCAACTTGTCTTATTTATATTTCCTTTAATCAGATGCTAAACTTCTCTGTGCTTTATCAAAAGAAATCATAATAACTTTCGATATAACGTATAAAAGTAGAAAGTTAATTTACAATTATTAGGCCAATGCTTATGCACACGGTTCCTGCTGCCACTCTATGGTAAACACTTCATATCACACTTTTCGAAGCCGCAGATGTTTCTTTGGGGAAATTCTTTTTTTTTTTTCTTTTTTATTAATAAACATTACTGAACAACATTGATCATTCACTGGGGAAATACTTTGTGCGCTTATACAGTTAATCACTGATACGTATTATCAGATAAATAGGATGACAATAATTGGAACAAAATATAGTAACTGGCAACCCCATGAGTTTCTTAGAAGTACGATCAATTCTGAGATTTGTCGCTTCACTTCTGGAACTTACTGTACTACAGTGCAATATTACCGTATTTGTTATAAATGGCGTTATGTATAGAATAGAACTGAGATATCTTAATGTAAGAACTTTATTCGCTATAGATCAGAGATCAATATAGATTAAAGATCAATCGGGAAATATACCGTTAAATTTAAACCTAATTATGACTGAAGCTGAGAAAACTGTTCAAGCTGCTAATGACTATTATCGTACATCGGCAACAAGGATAAAAACTGCAGTAAATGTCTGCCATCACACACAACCATAGATAAAATGGGATAAAATCATTTAATCAAAACTACTGTGCTTGAAAGAACACATTTTACTGTTGGTTTCACGCTGATATAAGATAAATAAGGTAAAGTTCATATTACGATGATATAAAGGATTACGTATTGCGAACGGAATCACGTAATTTTTTACGCAATAAACATGCCGCCAACGTAATCTGTTAACGAAAAAAATAGTAGTTCACATTCACAACGAGACATATTCAATAAATATTTCCACCTAAAAACAAACTGTATGAGGAGAAATAACTTTGTCTCATATAAGTCAAGTATCTAGATATTCGTTTATGCTAACTAGAAGCAAGAGCATTCGCTCAGAAAGTTGCGTTATGATGAAAACAGACTCGTACCTTCATCAAGCTGATTTCAAACCACAACATTGGCCGCTCCGCGGAATACGGGCTTAAGTTTGCCGTAGTATTCTAAAATACAATAATATGAGAATATATACAATATTCTTGGATACAGTGAAATAAGTATAATATTTTTAAAGGATTTATGGAAAAGATGCATAATTAATAAAATAACACAATGCATTTTCGGAACTGGCGGACAAGAACGAACATGAAAAACCATCCCCTGACAACGTGGAGCGTAGTTACAAAGGCTGCCTTAATTTGTATCTTATTTCTGTACAAAAATGAAAATACCTTTACGCAACATATTTTCATGCACATTTGTTTTAAACCATAAAAGCATAAAACATTTGAAAAATCGACACATCGATCGCTAAATTTGCACTTTTTTTTTTTTTAACTCGATATTTTTTGGAAGAGCGGTCAGACGGCGGCAAAAAAAGTGCAAATTAGCGATCGATGGTGTCGATTTATAAATTTTATGCTTTTTATGTTTTATGTGTATGAAAACTGTATATGAATAGGGTATTTTTATTTCTGTGCAGAAATATGATAAAAAGGCAGCTTTTGAAACTCCCCTTCAAGTTATCGACTACGATGTGTTTTTCAAGTTCGTTCTTGTATGCCGCCGCGGCATACAAGAACGAACTTGAAAAAGGGATTTTGACGTAAGGAAAAATCTATTTCTGGGCGATTGGCTCGTGTCGCCAGCGAAATATCCTTTAATCTATTATTCTAAGGGTAAATGTACTAACACATACCAGAGAATAAATAAATAAAGAAAAAGGTCAGTACAACTGAACTTGTACAATCGCTCACCCTCCAAGAGGGTGTCGGTATGAACACTATGGCGAGTGAGACCACTACCACGAACCGCTTGCCAATAGAAATCTCCCACTACAAAATCCCCACAAGAGGGGAGCCGACCCACAGAAGTGGGCAGCAACTACTACTACTCCATCCCATGCTGCCGACTGCTGCGCCTCTGGTGGCCATCCTGAAGTTAGCTGACAATCTTGAGCGATGGATGGGTAGGGGCGGGATTTCGCTGGCGACACGAGCCAATCGCCCAGAAATAGATTTTTCCTTACGTCAAAATCCCTTTTCTGGGCTCAGCTCGTGTCGCTGCGCGAAATCGTACCAGAGAAATAGCACAAGATTGTAAAGAAAATTCAACTAAACAAAAAGGGGTCTCAAATAAAAGATAACATAAAAAGAAGGAATATAATTGCTAATAAATATACATATACACAATGATACAAAATTAGAAATATTACTTAAATTAAACTTAATGCTAATAATATTTTCTTAAAATTAACTTAATTTTTACATATATACAGGCTTACATGGAATATATGGTTAAAAAGCAGTATCTGTGGTATAGATATGTACAAAGAACTCAAAAGCAATTATAACAATAACTTGAACAGAACAAACTTCAATAATAATAATATATGAAGGGAATGTATATGACTTAATATAAAAAAAACCCGCAAAAACCCTAACCATTGTAAATAAGATATATCCCCTAGCATAAAAATAAGGGGATCACATCAAAGAGATCAATACATACAATCGATTGTGAGTGCCCCTAGCAAAAAATAAGGGACACCCACCATATCACCATAAGAGCAGCTAAGACCCAAGGTAAACGTAGATGAACATGACAGGCATAGACGAACTGTTGGGTGAGACAGGTAGAAAGGAGGACTGGATCTTCTACTAAAGATTAAGCAGAGTCGGGGGAAACTATGTTACCCGCCGCAACTGCTGAAAATTTCAGAGCTTCCAAGGACTTTAAGTAATGACGCTTAAATACTGTCGGCGATTTCCATCCCACCGTATATTTTTTCAACTCATCGAAATTCATATGTTGGAAATAGTTAATTGAGGTGGCTACTTGCCCTGACATCATGTGCTTTTGGGAAAGAGTCATGGATGGCTTGCTTAATAAAGTACAGGATCTGCTGCCTGATGCCTTTAATAGATAAAGTACCACCTTTTTTCTCTCTTAAAGAGAGGACCCGATGAGGATGAGGAGGTCCTGGACAGAAAGGCTCGTAGGTCGATACTGGGCAAAGAGATATATCTTGTGGAAGGGTACAACCTTCCATGGTTCCCACCTCATCAAAGGATCTTCATTCTTTGCTATAAAACTACGTTCCGGAGAAAGTAGCACTTCCCCTGTGGAAGAAATTGAATATGATCCGGATCTCTGGATAATGCCGACAGTTCTGAAATCCTAGCTCCTGAGGCCAAGCTTAATAAAAATAGAGTTTTTCTTAAGAGCATATAAATGAACCTGTGTCATTATCAGTTTCTGAAGCCAGCTTTAGAACATCATTTAAGAACCATGATACTGACGTAGGCCTTACAGAAGGTCTAAGTCTAGCACAAGCCTTGGGAATAGACGAGAAGTAGGAGTCTGTCAAGTCTATGTTGAAACCAAATTGAAAAATCTTTTTCAAGGCTGACTTGTTTGTCGTAATGGTGCTAGCTGCTAAGCCTTTTTCAAATAAAGATCTGAAAAAGGATATAGCTGAATTGATTGTCATGATTCTAATATCTGATTCTCTCAGGAAGGTTGCTAACTTTTTGACAGCAGCATCATACTGTCTCAAAGTTGAATCCCTTTTATCAGATTCCAAGAAGAGAATATTTTGAGGGTCAATATTCGCATCTCTTTTCGCTGCAAACTTCATGAAATCCATAAAGTTAGGGTTTTGAGAATTCCTGAGGAAGCGAACACAGTCTTCGTTTGCACTGACTGGGAGAGCCTGGGACTGGGAATTCGAAGAGGGCGAAGACCCAGTTCCAGAATTAGAGGGTACCAATTGCTCTTCGGCCAGTCTGGGGCTACTAGAGCCACTTGACCCTTGAATGTCCTGAGTTTGTTCAGTACCTTCATGAGAAGATTCACTGGAGGGGGAAGACATAAATCTTCTCCCAGTTGTTCCAGTCTAGGGCCAGGGCGTCCGTGCATAGGCCAGAGGGTCCAGGTTGGGGGCCACATAACATGGGAGTTTGTGGTTCGCTTGGGATGCGAAGAGATCCACTTGTAGGCCTGGAACTCTCCTGAAGAATCCATTGGAACGAAACTGCTGTCCAGTGACCATTCCGACTCTAGAGGTACTGATCGGGATAGAGCATCTGCTATGACGTTTCTCACTCCAGCTATATGGGTGGAGGAGAGGTGCCAACTGAACTTGTCCGCCAGGGAGAAGAATGGCTACCATGACATGATTTAGATGACGTGCTTTGGAGCCTCCCCTGTTTATACAATGGACTACCACTGCGCTGTCTAAGACTAGCTTTATGTGGGAGTACTTCGGCGGACGTAACCTTTTTAGAGTCAAGAACACTGCCATTGCTTCCAGTACGTTTATGTGGAACTGACGGAACTGAGGTGACCAAGTTCCCTGAACTTTCTTGAACTGAGAATATCCTCCCCAACCGCTTAACGAAGCGTCTGTGTGGATGGTAATCCCCGGAGGAGGAAACTGAAGGGGCACTGATATCGATAAGTTCTTGACTTTTGCCCACGGGCGTAGTCGATTCCGTAGAATCTGAGGGACTGAGGATAATTTGTCCCTGGACCTGATATTTGCTCGTGAGCGCCAGATTCTGGTTAGGTCTTTCAGTTTGGCTTTCATCAAGATGTTTGTCACTGATGCAAACTGGAGTGAACCCAGGATCCTTTCCTGGGTTCTTCTTGACGCAAGTTTGTGACTCAGAAATTGCTTTACTGACTTCGCTATTTCTTTCCTCTTGGCTGATGGAATCGACAGAGTATGGGAGGATAGATTCCATTGAATGCCCAGCCACTGAAAGTTTGACTCAGGAGTGAGTCTTGACTTGGTCCTGTTTATCTGAAGCCTAGATATTCCAGGAACTGAATCACTTTCAGTGTTGCTTTGTGGCATTCCTCGACTGTTGGAGCCCAGATTAACCAATCGTCGAGATACGCTACTACCATAACCCCTTGCGATCTTAGTTGTTGAACTACCACTTCTGCCAACTTCGTGAAACACCCTGGGTGCTACGTTGAGCCCGAAAGGAACTACCTTGAAGGAGAATGCCTGATCTCCTATCTTGAAGCCCAGATACGGACGGAAGTGCCTTGCAATAGGGATATGATAGTAAGCGTCTGTAAGATCGATAGAGGTGGTGACGGCCCCACGGGAAGTAAGGTCCGTACCTGCGAGATCGTGAGCATCTTGAACTTGTCGCAGCGAATGGCTAAGTTTAAGCGGGACAAGTCTAAGATTACCCTTCTTTTTTGTGAGCCTTTCTTTGGAACGCTGAACAAGCGCCCTTGAAACTTTAATCTGTTGACTCTCGCTATAGCTCCTTTCTGAAGGAGGTCCTCCGCGTACTCCGTCAATTCTTTGGATGGAAGTTGGCGGAAAGGTCTGGATGGGGGCGGGTTCGCTACCCAACTCCAACCCAGGCCTTTTGACACAATGCTTTGCGCCCACTTGCTGAAATTCCACCGGTGGCGGAAGTGAACAGCCTCCCTCCTACCTGAAAGTCCTCATTGGTGTTGGTAGCCTCCGCGGCCTCCCCTGAAATGCTTCCTCTATTAAAGGACCCTCCCGATCCTCTCTGACGAAAGGATCGCTTACCTCTGCCTCCCTTACCCGAGCGGTCATACTTCTGGGAAGCCTGGCCCTCGAAGACTTGATTGAAGGCTGGGGAGAGAGCGTAAGAGGTGGAGGGTTGAGGCTGGGGGGAAATGAAATATATGATGGCTGCGATTGAGCCTTGGAGGTAGAAGGTTTGGGCTGCTTGCACCAACGGACAGCTGGAACAGGCTGGGTAAAGTGTGGGCTGTTTCTTTTGGTAAGGCTGGAAACGTCTGGGTTTCTTCTGAGCCTTACCTCTGACAACTTGATCTTGGCGTCTCTTGGCCGTAAGACCCCAAACGATCTTTAAGGCTTTGGTTAAGCCTTGTAGCCTCTGCCTGGACCTCCTTTACCATCGCATCTGGGAAGAGGTCTGCTCCCCAGATGTTCGATGCAAGCAACTTATTCGGTTCATGCCGAATCGTTGCTTCTTGGAGGACATGTTTTCCTACAGTTTGTTCTAGCCGTGGCGAACTCGAACATATCAGAACTGCACCGTTTGAGTCAGTGACTTGGTGATCAGCTTAAAAAGTGGCTCAGAACCATAGGAAATGGTAGCCACCTCGGTCATGGCCATGGTATTGATAGACCTGGCCAACCTAGACTTGGCATCAAATTCTGCCTGAATGAGGCTATCTGGAAAGTCTAGGCAGCTTCTCACCAAACTGCTCCATAGCACAGTCCGGTTTGAGTTTGCCCGCAGAAAAGTGTTGGGCAGATCTTCCCACAACTCACCGGCTGAGGGAAGTAAAGGAGGACCGTAGGGTCCGCCTTCTGTTTCAGCTGATGGCAACGAAATCCCCCTTACTGGGCTGCTGGGAATGGTAAACCGTAGCAATCTTTGTCAAGAAAGGGAGCGGGGTACTCTCTTCCATTGTAAAGATTGTGAAAGGACTCTTAAACGGCTGTATTTTCGTGTTCGAACAGTCCATGTCCTCTAAACACCTGAGCCATTCTCTTTGAGCCTGGTCTCGTGAATAGAGGACTGTTTCTTTAGGTACCTTATCGTCTCGAGTCATGGCAGAGGCGGTGAGCCTGGCGTAGCCGATGAACGGAGGCTGAAGGTCTTCCGGGTAGAACTCGAAGTCTTCAATCCTCCGAGTTCCACATTCCGGGATAGAAATAAGCCCGTCCTGGAAGGGGGCGTATGACGCTACTCTCCAAGGATGTTCATACTGAACGGAGGTAGAGAGTCATACGGAGGCAATTGCGCTCCCCCTGTGCTGAAGGGTGGGGGAGAAGCTAGCGGAGCTTGGCTCAGTCCGGCGATAATGTTTGTCCTGGGAATTGATCCTATCAGACAACCGGGAGAACATCTGTTCCATAACTGGTTTTAGAGACCCCACCAGATCGCCCACTTGTTGCAACAGGCCAGCGTTGGGATCCAAAGCCCCGGAGATCGCCGGAGGTGGACGGGTGGCTCTGAACCGGAACCCAAAGGTAGTGGAAACGGTGACTTCCGCTGGAGTGTGTGATCTCTCCTGGAGGATCTACTCCTAGAGGATTTGGAGCCGGACCCGGAAGCTTTAGACCTCTCTGCTCCGGGGTTTTTAGCCGGAGACTTACGAGATGATGATGACGCCGACGCCGTCTTTTTAGACGACGACGACGACGTCTTAGTCAAGGTTTTTACTGCTTGTCCTTTGACCTTAGGTCTAACGGAAGCATCAGGAGGAAGTATAAAGTTCTGTACCTGTAAAGCCTTGGAAGGATGGGAGTTTGCAGGGGTAGAAGATCCAGTGGCACCCAAGGGCATCCCTTGGGCGTCCAACGTACTCGCCTCGACCAACAGGTCGTCTACACCTACCATGGGTTCAATGTTTAGATCTAACGTCGCGACTTCCGAGAGATGTCCTGGCCTGGATCCGTCAACGAGGCAGCGAGCTGTTGTTGGATGAACGCAATATCGTCGGCCGCCTCTGCTGGGTTCGACGTAGCCCGTTGACTTGCCTCCGGGGAAGATCAGGACCGCCAACCTCTTCTCGAGAATGTAGGGCATACCCTTGGCGGCGTTCTTCCAAAACCGCCGACCCAGGCCCGCAGGGTTGCCAGTGCGGTGTCCTTCACAGCCGGAGCCTGGAAGAGAGGGTATTTATTAGTTTTTAAGATTAAAACTTAAAACTAAAACTAAATTAAAAGCTTAACTTAAAATTATAGGGGATGCGAAATCCCTGTATTTTTATCTTAAGTTTAAGAAAGATTAGAATTTTTTTAAAACTTAAGAACTATAACGAAGTAGGGACTGGCTAACGGAGTTGGAAATACTTACCCCGTCTAAGAGCTGGCTCACCAGATCATAACAGATGGTGCATGTCTCGTGATAACCAGACTTGGAGGTCCCCGTGCGGAGTCGCGCATGGAGCATGGGACCGGCAACTTCATGTCCCACAGGGTCCTTGAAGCGTGGCGGTGCATCCCGGATGCTCACAGTTGGTGGTCTGTAAGTGAAAAGACACATGAGCATCTTAAAGGCTATCACTTACAGGCTAAAGGACAGAAGAACTCCACTGCATGCCGGAGCTCGGAAAAAATTTGGGCATAACCCCTCCCTTACCGCCTGAATAGGCTATAACCCCGGAGAGATCCGGTGAGGCAGACAAGGGGAGGGGGGATGGTTTAAGGTAGCTTAAGATAAACTACTTAGTTTAACATAACTAATTCTTAAACCTATAAAAATCGAACGTACCGGACTAAGTCCAGTGCGTGGCGGAGCGTGTCGCGACCTCAGCGCGACGGAGGTGTTAGTAGAGACCAACTGTATGCCTCATCCACCCTGCGGGGTGAACTAGCACCTTTCCACTGGATGCCGGAGCTCCGGGTAGAAAAGGCAGCCCAACAGTAAGGTGGGAAAGGGCGGGGAGAGGGCACACAGACTCGCGCTAGCAAGGACGAGGCGAGGAAGAAGCGACGGAGAGGGGAAAGGCCAGTCCCCCCCCCCCCCCCTAGCCATCCGGCCGGACGAGAAGCTGGAGAGGTCGAGTCCCGTCCGGGTCTGTCCCGTCCCTCTACTCCCTCCGCCGGGGGGGAGAGGGAGGCAGGCTCGGGTATGCGGAGCGAGCTTGGGCAGACCAACCCTCCCCCGGCCCTATGGAAGAGCGGGAGGAGG